>NC_143571.1:69475000-69775000 GCF_054136105.1 Typopeltis vanoorti | reverse complement strand
TGCACACGATTGATGGGATATACCATGTTTGGCTTGTCTAACACAGACAGGTGAGGCAGTTGAATCTTTGAATTTATTTTGACTTTGCCGACAAAAAAAGTGGAGCCTCTTCAATTTGCACTTTAGCCTTAGAATCAGCATTTGCAGTCAGTAAACAAAATTCGGGAGAACTGCGAACCGTACGAACACGAACAGTAACGGTGTTGATCAAGTACCGGTCTTGATGCATGATGTCAGCGTGTATTCGCCCAAGCATCTCGACACTTTTAGATTGGTTAATTAGAGCTTGTCGTCTACGCATCCCACATTCACTTTTGGTAAACATATCACTAACATTAGCCACATCATCTTTAACAAATAGTTCATTTGTCAGCTGACTGTTTTTTGCATCTGTCATAATTTAGTAGGTTTTCAATATAAGCCCTATAAGGATACGTGTCTGATGCCACATTCACTAGTTTATCTTGGAGATAAAAGTCAATTTGACTGAAACAGGGAATGGAAAAAATTATTCACAACACTAACTGAAGAATCATCGATAGGTTTATTATCATTGTCAGTGATGCGCACACGAACACGTAGGTATGATTTTCCTAAATCCAAATATTCTTCAGATGTACCTGGTATGTAAACCTCCACAGGACTTCCACTGTTAGTACTGGATATTGGTTGGTAGGTGACATAAGAACTTCTTTCCACACACACATGTTGACACGAGGGTGGGAAAAAAGATCTAACTCTGACATCATATCCTCAGCAAAAGATGTCATCTCGCTTGCGCTTTTTATTATTCGTCTTTTTTCTTCTTGACCTCTCTGAATTAATCGACTCTGAGCCTTTTCAGCAATGGTTTTCCCAGCTTCTGGTGCTATAAAGGCTCAAAGTATAGGTACCCCTTCCAATACATCTCCTATCATGTGCTGACCGGCTTTTAAGGCTTGACGACCGACAAATTGAGCTGCAGGTTTTAAAAGTGGACTTTGAAAGGAGAAGGCACTCCTGAAAATGCCACCTAATCCGTACCCACGCTGTATTGGGACCCCCGTAAACATTTGAGCCCCACCTGCCTGCAATGTGTAATATCTGAGATAATCAGTCATCCTTCACTTGTCGGAACTGTAATTTAACTATTGTCTTGCTGCCAAGAAAGTGGAACAACTCGCTGCTGTCAGAACGAATTTCAATGCTAATTGACTGAAATTTTTGTTTTCGTAAAGGATAATAATCAGATTGAGCAAAAACGAATGAATATTGGTGCTGCACTGAACAACTCGTAACAATGGTGCACATGTATCACCAACTATCTGTTCTTGGATTAAATCAGAATAAACAAAATATGCGGTTACACCCCTCTTTATATCAATTGGATATTTCCCTGTGATTGTACCTTTCAGTTTAACACCAATCTTATTAAAACCCAGTAGAAGGCCCATACCCGAGGCCTCCTTGGGAAACAACAGGTTATAATCTTTTGGGACTGTCAGAGAAATAGTGTTGTTTGGGTTCTTTTTTCCAGTAATCACAGAACTCACATCAAACACTGCTTGAAGAAGTTCAGAGGGTGAATTGTAACTGTCATGGGGAATCTTGTACACTTTGTAAAATCATTCTTTAGACTTTTCGAAAACTTTATTTCCTGTGATGTTGTTGTTGTTGATATTGTTGACTCTTCCTCCTCCTCCAAATGCACGTATCATATGAAACTCATCGTAACCGGAATCGATGTTATTAAATTCTCCCGGAAGATGAATTTCGGCAAGAGCAACTTCCCATTTACCTTTAAGTCTGATTTCGTGTGGTAATTCCACTTGAAATTTCGTTTGCGTATTTGTAGGAAACATTTTCATACTGGCGTTACTGGGAAGGTTTAAGTAAAACATCTTCGCTACGAACCCAAGAATTATACGATGAGGGATAACCGAGCCACTTAACAAAATACTGAAGCTTTCCTTTCTATTTGCGGTGTTTAAGTACTTGTTCGATTAGACATACGTCTTCCGGAAGTTCATTGGGTATATTAGTCTTTTGCAGTTGAGGTTCATAGAAAGTTTCCTCCACTATCTCTCCGTCCCGACTGCGAACTCTGTATACTACAGGGTTTCTATTAATAACCTGAGCAATAGTGAACAGTTCTCGTGTCCAGTTACCCCAATACCCTATCCTAAATTTGTGGGGTATCATCACTTAAAACCACACTATCAACTACTTGAAATTTTGGTTTGGTAGTCTCCTCTTGGGTTCCGTATAAATATTTCCAAACACGATCCTCGTTGTGAAGGTTAACTTGCGAAGGAGCCATACCGATAGTGCGGTGTGGTGTGAGGTTATA
The DNA here is from genome assembly GCF_054136105.1 of Typopeltis vanoorti. Lineage (NCBI taxonomy): Eukaryota > Metazoa > Arthropoda > Arachnida > Uropygi > Thelyphonidae > Typopeltis > Typopeltis vanoorti. Next base: position 69,772,671 of record NC_143571.1, on the reverse strand, counting down.
CGTATGTACAAGGGTCGGCAAAACATTTTTGTTTTTAATGTTCTGATAAATCTTTCTGCAATGGGTACTTTCATTTCGCTCCTGGTCGTGTAGAAATGAATATTATGGTTTTTAAACAATGCACGAAATTTCTTGTTGCAAAACACTTTTCCTTGATCAGTGTTTATGTAACATGGCACTTCCTCTTTAAAAATAGACTCGAAAGCAACAACATCGTCTGCTGATTTCTTCTTCAGTGTTCGAACCCATGCAAATTGGGAAAAACAATCAATGCATACAAGAAGGAAACACACACCCCATTCTCTTTTGCATGGGATGACATATCTGCCATATCACATTGAAAAGCGTGTAAAAGTGTCGGGACTTTAATTTGATTGTGTTTAAACTTTCTTCTAATGGGTTTATGTCTTACATAAGTGGGTTGTGTTGCTAACCAACTTTTCACGGTTTTATGTGGCAAATTTGTATATTTCTGTAAAGCTTTGATACTTCCAAAACTAACTACTGTATTAGGATTATAGTAATCTGCTAACTTTTCCATTACTATCAATGATTTTTTTTTCTTTGCAGGTGAAAATCAAGAACCATCGCAAGTGGCAGATACTTGCTTTTATAGCAGTACTGCTAATATTAGTGTTCGCGGAAATTGCCATAATCATGTGGAAAGTATCAAAATCAGACAATCACTCATGTCTCATCAAAGAAATGTTACCACAAGAAAAACACCATATGCATTGGTGATATCTGAAAATTCCTATTTCTGCATATTGCATTGTAAATAATATCTGTGAAATAAATATGTAAACTTAAAAGAACAAACAGTGTCGTTGATGTGTTATGTATGTAAGATCACTTTAGAAACCACCGTGAATTCACACAAGATTTGTTTATTTATTTATTTATTGAACTTTAAGATCTTAATTTAGACAAATCAAAATATTCGGATGAATTATGAATAAAATATGAATTAGAATTAGAATATGAATATAGAAGAAAATACGGATGAGCTATGGGGGAAAAAAAGTGTGTGTTTAAGGGACACCCGTATATAATAAAATTATTCAGAAAAACTCGAAATACTGCCGCCATCACGACTTTCTCGAAGAATTCCCACCCTTTAACAGGAAAGAAATACCCCAAAATGTGTTGGAAAATTAGTACACCCATCTACAGACAACCAAACATGACAACAATGACGGATGTGTGTCACCCTGGGAAAATTCCAAGATATCTTATCTCAAAAACATCGCCCACAATTCCATAGCCAAACCAGAGCACCATGTGATATCACAGAGAGACATATGTTCCCCAGAAATTTCCAAACTCATAACGTTGATTCTTATCTCTAAATATCACCTACAATGCAATAAACGAACCAAAAACACCATGTGATGTCCCTGACAGACGAAGACCCCAGCGAAATTCCAAACATTCCAAAATCTATAATAACAAACATCCACGTCACAATTCCTTATCTTATCTTGATCTTGATCCTGTTAGAAGTGTCCCACCAATCACGACACGAGTCCTTATCCACTAATATATCTTCCTTTCCATTCAAAACAACAACGTCACTTATTTACAACTAACAAATGACGTCACTTATCTTCATCTAATAATAACAAACATTGACGTCACGATTCCTTATCTTATCTTGATCTTGTTCAAAGTGTCCCACCAATCACAACACGAATCCTTATCTCTACCACTACCCATAATTCCATACGCAAACCAAAACACAAGAACTCACGTCACTGACACATATGCCCCCAGGGAAATTCCTAACATTCCAATCGCATGACGTCACGCCCCCAAAGACGTCATCTTCTTATCAACCAATGACGTCACGATTCCTTATCTTATCTTGATCTTGTTCAAAGCGCCTGGTAGACTACTGTAGTACAGCAATACCACGATTAGTGTGCCTAATGCGTTCCTTAAAACAGGCGCACTAATCGAATACAATAATATATGGGAACATGTATGATTCTTTCCTAAAATTTCTTTTTTTCACCTTAATTTTTTTATAAAAGAATAAAGGTATGTCTCAGGGCCTAGTTAAAAGAAAACCATGAAGCTGAAAGACAATAAAACATATACAGTACTTTCTTGCTGATTGGTCACTAACATTTGCGACACAGATGTTATTTAGTTCAGTTTTGAGAGAAGAAGATACGCCGACATTTGTTGTAAATCGGCTTGCAGCCGATTTTTATGATCGGTCATAAACAGCACTATTCTCTTTCCCAAATGTTGAAAGGTTTCGATGTGTGAACATTAACCATACACAGATGTCATTAGGCGTTCTGGGTCTGAGCTTTTCGACATATTCACGAAATTTATGCTCCTCAGAATATTTCCACTATAAAATATTTATTCATGAAAAATGCTTAGAAAATAAAATGACAAATTCCAGGATAGATAAAAAAATTTTTAAATCTGTAACATTTATTTTTAATAGGCATATAGGCGCACAAATGGAAAACGCTTTTGTTATTGTTATTGCTTTGTTATATATTTCATTATATGCGAGATTAAGGTCAGTGTGTTGCGTATCGTAAAGTTATAAGTTACGTATAGCTGCCTTTTGGGTCCAGTCGTTTTTTCTAAATGATTGATTGGTTTTCGATTATAACGTTATTGCTCTCTTGTTATTTCGTAACGTTTTGAGGATTCTAGTTATCCTAATTTAGTGTGCAACTCCAGTGTAGTGATATAATGATCTGCTACGCTGATGACATCTGCAGTATAACGAGGAGATTACCATAAGTAACAAAATTTTCTGTTAAAAAGGACAATCTGTGGAATTACAGAGCAGGTGAAGGATAAAGAGTGTTAGATTTGTTAAAAGTGCTTGGTCCACTGTTATTCAATGTGTACATTAATGATATTGGGAAGAATTTGACAAGCGACATACAGCTATTTCCTGATGATGTAAAGATAGGTAGGATAATCAGGAATGCTGATGATATCCAGTACTTGCAGATTGATTTGAATAGGCTGGAATTGTGGGCATGGGGAAATGGGTGTCAATTCAATGTGAGTAAATGTGAAATCATTCACTTCGGTATCATATTGTCTCCTGGATTCCGTTGTAATTAGTTTATACGGGAATAGTGATGAATGAAGTGGAGGTGACTAGTCTATTACAGAACCTTAATGTGAACACATCTGTGGGATTGGATGGTATACCGGCATGGGTCTTGCGTGAAGCGGCTAAAGAATTTTCAGTGCCCTTGACCATGTTGTTTAATCTGAGTCTCAGGTCTGGCTTAGTCCCAAAGGTGTGAAAAGAGGGGAAAATAGTTTCACTGCATAAAGGAGGATCCAAGACTACGGTTGCAAATTACCGACCGATCAGCATATCAGGAGTCATTGTCAAGGTCTTAGAGAAAGTAGTCAAGGGAAAAATACAGGAATGGATTGATGAAAACGAGATACTGTACAGGGGACAGCATGGCTTTGTGAAGGGTAGATCATGCTTCAGTAACTTGCTCAAGTTTTATAACAAGGTGATGGCTGAACTATATAAGGGAAATGGGTTTACAGTGATACTGCTGGACCTGGCAAAGGCGTTTGACAGGATACCACATGGAATACTAATCCGTAAACTACAACATATGGGAATGGATATAGGGTTGGTGAGGTGGATAGGTGGTTGGTTGATGGAGAGATATCAAAGAGTAGTTTATCCAGGAGTAGAGTCCAAAAGACGGCCTGTGACTAGTGGTGTGCCGCAGGGTTCTGTTCTTGGACCACTGCTGTTTAATCTGTTCATTAGGGAAGGATCTAAGTGGAACAGTTCATTTGTTCGCTGATGATGCAAAGTTGGGTAGGGCGATAGTGAATGCAGATGTCAAAATCTTGCAAGATGACTTGGATAGATTGGAATTCTTGGCTACAGAGAATGGATGTCAATTTAATGTGACAAAATGTAAGGTTATGCATTTTGGGGTGAAAAGATTAGCAGCAGTATACCACATTGGTGGAACTGTACTCCAAGAGATTGATGAGGCCAGGGACTTGGGAGTGTTGGTGGATAGGGAGATGAAGTTTAGGGGGCACACTGCAAAAGTAGCTAAATCAGCTCATCAACTCACTTGGTTGTTGAAAAATACCTTGACGAGCAAAGACAAGCAAGTTATTGTACCTCTGTTCCGAGCCTTGATAAGACCTCATCTCGACTACTGTGCCCAGATTTGGTCACCTCGGTTCCTTCTTGATGGGGAGGAGGTGGAGAGGATCCAGAGGCGAGTGACTAAGATGATAACAGGTCTATGGAATGAACCATATGAGAACAGGTTGAAGATTTGTGGGTTGCAGAAACTAGTTGATAGGCGGAGGAGGGGAGATGCTAAAGGGATTCTATAGGATTAATTCAGAGGATATTTTTGAGATCAGGACTGATCTCAAAAATGTGGGAGAACTAGGGGACACCTATGGAAGCTGGGCAAGAGTGTGGTTAGCAGGGGTATTAGAGCTGGGTTCTTTACTTTTAGAGTGGTAAATGAGTGGAATAAGCTGCCTGAGTCTGTTGTGGGTGCTATGACGGTGAACGAGTTCAAGACAAGGTATGATAGATACTGTGAGAATGTAATCGCATAGTTGTGTGGACATGATGTTTAGGGCCTCCCTCGATGAGTCTAATGACTCCCTGGAGTTGCCCGTAATAATAATAATAATAATAATAATAATAATAATTTTTTTTTTTTAAAAAACATTTTATTATGTCTCAGTATAAATTACATACAATAATAATATTTACAATAAGGATTATACAGAATTTTTGAATTTAGAATATACATAATATACATAATAATAATAATAATAATTTAAAGCATTTTATTATGTCTCTGATAAATTACATACATAGATACAACAATAGTTTTATATACACGTATATATATAAATATATATACATAATATTTATAATACATTACAATTGTGAATAACAAATACTGGCGAGTTATTAATATTTTTAAATTATAATAATTTTTTTTTTAAATAAATAATATTTTTGTTCACTGCTAAAATATTTACACATACATATATACAATGGTTATCTTGAGTATAATAGTAATAAGTTTTTTTTTTTTTATGTCTCAGATGAATTGCATACATAGTTGCTGTAGTAATTATATATATATAATATTTATAACGCATTACAAGTGTGTATAACAGATTCTTGCAAGTTAGTAATTTTCTTCCTCGAAGCTTAGCAGAGCTTATCTGAGGAAGATAATAGATGACAGAGGGTGGTGGTTTCATGGTTGTGTTCCTATACTGGTCACAAGCCAGGTGTTGATTTTACTGTTTGTTGGTACGTGCTTGAAAGACTTCGACTGTGTTTGTTTCTTTGTGTTCTTGTAGTGATAGTTTTTGAGAGGGGGGGTTGTCATAGGTTTGTGTGTGCATGTGTGGTGGGGGAGAGAGAGACAGGAATTGCTCTAATTTTCATTCTCGCTATAATATTTATATAGTGCCTGTTTCAGCTCTCTGTATGTTCCTAGGTTTCTGTTGTCGAACGGCAGTTTGTTTATCATGTCAGGTACGTAGAAGTTTCGGGTGGCTTTGCCGTGGTGATTGTTGTACTTATATGTTATGTAGTTTGTTGACTGTGGTCTTGTTATTTGATATGTTGTTCTGGTTACTCTATATGTTGGGCTGTAGTAGTGTTTTAACATGACTGTGTAGTGGCGTAAGTGTTTCACCTTAAATATTTTGTGTTTTGTCCGTGCTTCCTGCATAAGAGTGGGTTGTTCCCAGAATATCAGTTTTATCATTTTATCTTGCAACCATTGTAGCCTGTTAAGTCTGTAGTCTGCGCAGAATGCGTATGATGTGATTGCATATCTTAAAATGTTTTCACATAATGCTTTATAGATTAGTATTTTTATGTGGGTTGGGGCAATGTCTTTTAATCTGTATAGTTTGCTTGCTATTATCCTAAGCTTGGTATGTAGGTAGTTTGTATGGCTATTCCAACTTTGATCAGCATCGAAGTGAAGTCCAAGATAGCGTGTTGTTTTCACCTGTGTGATGGTTGTGATTTTAGGTTCTGCACTTTGTGTATAGGAGGATGAATGTTTGATAGTGAGATATTTAGTTTCTATGGGCAGGGTTTGGGGGTTTTTGAATATCATTAGCTTTGTTTTTCCAGGGTTTATATATATGCCGTTTTCGGTTAACCAGTTAGTGATTTGATTGATGTCGTGTTGCATATTTTTGTAAGCGATATTTGCATTGTTGTGAATGGATACTATGGCCGTGTCGTCTGCATACTGGAAGATTTTACTTTTTAGGGGGAGTTGGCTTATGTCGTGTGTGTATATGTTAAATAGAATGGGAGATAGGACAGCTCCTTATGGTACTCCACAGGTTACATGTACCTCTTTGCTGTGTGCTGATCCTATACGTGTGATGTGCTTTCTGTTTTTCGTGTATGCTTTAAACCACTGGAGTAGACGACCTCCAATTCCGATATGGGTAAGTTTCGTTAACAAGGTTTTATGTGTTAGTGTGTCAAATGCTTTTGTTAGGTCAATGAAGACCACTAATGTTATTCTGTTTTTATCCAATGCAGCGTTTATTAGATTTGTGAAATCTTCCAGGAGTGTTGCTGTTCCTTTATTTTTTTGAAAGCCATATTGTGTTTTGGGTATGATTTGAAATTTTTCAACGTATGTGGAGAGTTTCTGATGTACAATGCGCTCCATGATTTGGTTGATTACAGGCAGCGTGGCGATAGGTCTGTAATTACTTATTATGTTTCTTTTTCCCTGTTTGTGTATGGGTGTGATTAGTGCAGTCTTCAGTGTTTCAGGTATGTGTCCCGTTTCGAAGATTTTATTTAACAGTTTTTGTATAACTGGAAGTAGGTCGGTTGAGTGTTTCTTGATGTCTTTTGGTCTGATTCCGTCTATCCCCGGTCCTTTGTTAGGATTAATTTGTTGAATTGCCAGTGATAGTTCTTCTTTTGTTACTGTGGGGAACCACATCGACTGGGTTGCTCGTGGACCTAGTGGAGAATGTTCGTTTGTGTGAGGAAAGGTTGTTTCTTGTAGCTTTTGGACAGAGTTCACGAAGTGCTGATTAAAGTTGTTTGCCAACTGTTTGAGGGATTTGGGGTCGCAGGCAAAGCTGTGTTTTATTGTTTCTGAGGCAGTGGGTCTGTGTATATTGTCCAGCATTTCATTAATCAGGTGCCAGGTTTCCTTTATGTCATTCTGCGCTGTTGTTAATTTGTTGCTGTAATAGTTTCTTTTTGCCGTTCTAATCTGGGTTGTTAGGAGATTCCGTTTTCTTTTGTATTCAGCTTTTAAAGCGATATTGTTTGGCGACTTCTTAAGTTGTTTCCATAGGGCATCTTTTCTTTGTATGTCTGTTAGTATGTTGTCTGTTATCCATGGATGTTGTTTCGTTTGGGGGCGTATTTTTATTTTTGTTAATGCTTTGTTATATATTTTGTTAAATGCAAGTTTAAGATTATTATATACAGCTTCAGCAGAGTCTAGAGATGCTATCTGCATCCAGTCTGTTTTTCTGATTTCATCGTTCACTATTGCTTCGTTTACAATGCTATGATACTGTTTTGTAGTCTCAGTGATTTTTATGGGTTCTGGTTCAGTGTGTAACTGCAATGCTGTGAAATAATGGTCTGCTAGTTTGCATGTTATGACGGCTGCTGTGTGGCTGTTTGGAGGGGCCCTTATATTTATATGATCAATGCAGGTTGAGGTTGTTGTGTTTCCGACTATCTCTTCTCGTGTATACGACTGTATGGATGGGGTTATGTTGTATGCCGATAATAGGTCTAGGTATTGTTCTGTGTTGTTATTTATGTTCCTAATGTTTATATTAATGTCTCCTATTATTATCAAGTATTTTGTGGTGCCTACTTTCGTGGCTGAAAGCCATCTGTTTAGTTCTTCTAGGAATTTTGTGGTGCTTAAGTTGGGTGGTCTGTATATTGCGTTTAATATCAGGGAGTTTTCTTGTTTGATGTTTTTAATTTCGATACATATGTTTTCTGCGTATTCTAATTTATAGTTTATTTCTGTTACTTCTAGTTTATGTTTGGTAAATATTATTATACCACCGCCTCGTTTTGTTTGTCTGCAGTGTTTGTGTTGTTGGAAGTGTGGCATTTGGTAGGAGGTTGCCTCTTCGTTTGTCGTAGATACTTCAGTCAGTATTAAAATGTCTATTTCGTCTATATCTTCCTTCAGATAAGCTTGCAGGGTCAGCCAGTATTTTTGAATGCTTCTGATGTTGATGTGGAGAATAGATAGTCCTTTTTTGGGGATTGTCAGTTGTTTCCATTCTGATATTGATTTCAGAATGTGGCAATTATCATGTTCCGGGGTGATTACGTCTGCTTGATGGTGTGCATTCATGTTGGTTGGTGTGCTGTTCCTTCTTTACGAGTTGTCAATATTCCTTTCAATGTGACAGCCTGTTGAGGTCATCTACGGATTTTATTTCGATTGGTTTTGCGTCTTGTGTCTTTCTAAGGAATATTTTGCTGTCTCTTATCCATATAAACTGGTAATTGTTTTCTGTTTTTACTTTCCTTGCTTGGTAGAATATTTTCTGATAGTGTGGAGTAAGGTATTCAGACAAGTATATTGGGGTGTTGTCGTGGTCTCCTTTCAGATCCTTTACTACTGGATTTTTAATCCTGCTAGCTTTTATAAGTGTAGTTTTTGTTAGGCTGTTGGTGAGTCGCACTACGACGGGAGAAGGACGGGTATTATTTTCTCTTTTCCTTTTTTGTGGTAACCGATGCACTGACTGGATGTCTCTTGATTCAATGGGAGAGCCGATTTTTTGGCTTAGTTGTATTACAGTGTCTCTTAGATGTTCCGTAGCTATTTCTGGGAGACCATTTATGAGGAGGTCATTTTTGTGCTGCTGTTGGTTTGAGAGCTCGTACTGTTGCTTTAGAGAGTTTAGTTCTTGCCGTAGGTCCGTTGTCTCTTTAATTAAATTATGCTGTCTTTCAGTTAGCTCTTTGACGCAGTTTTTAATTTCTCTAACGGTCTGTAACATACCTTCTATCGAGTTATTATTAAATTTAATAAATTCCTCGTATTGGTTGAATTTTTCTGTAATTTGTGCGGTATGTTTTTTAAATAGTTCTCCAACAAAATCGATTAAACAGTCTTTTAGGTTTTGTAATCTATTTTCAAGTAATGCATTTAAAGATTGCTCACCTGGGTTTCCGTTGTTGTTTTCTTTGTTTTTGTTTTTAATTCCCTCTGTTGTTGATAGCTGTTTACTGCCTGCGGTTGTTTTCTGCATTGGCTGTTTTCCGCCTGCGGTCGAAGGCGACGTTCCTTTGTTGTCTCTGCAATGGGGACACTTCCACTCGTCACGATTCTTGTTTGATTTTCGCTGCCAAGTAGTCTCGGACAATCCTGAACATAAAAAATGAATGTTTCTTTGGCAGTTCCTACATGTTACGTGGTTTTCTTCCCCCGTTAGGTCTTCTTGGCATTTGTAGCACTTCATATTTCTTGTTTGACGATCTTGCTGTATTTTCTAATATGGCGTCTTCCTTTGTTCTCTTCTCGCGTAGTTGACCAACGTATACTTCGAACTTTGAATACTTATATATTTTACTTATTACTTAACAGATACTTACAGTTTTTACATCTATATGTTCGTCTTGAAGAACGGAGTTCACTGATGTACTTTAAATTTTAATTCACAAGAATAGATCTACTTTGCAACTTAAAATATGGGAGCATCGAAATAGCGTGCTTGCGACTGCTTGCTGCTAAAGCGCCCTCATATTAATAATAATAATAATAATAATAATAATAATAATAATTCTGATATACTGGAGAGAGTACAAAGGAGAGTGTTAAAATTATATCAGGATTGTGGAATGCTGATTATGAAGAGAGTTTGAGAATTTGCAAATTGCAGACACTAGCAAACAGAAGAAAGACGGTTATGTGTTTGAGAGTTACAAACTTGTGAAAGGGTCATACAAGATTTCAGTTGATGAAACTTTTCATTTAATGGAAGGTGGGGAAAGAACAAAGGGCGTCTTTGGAAGCAGAGAATGAAGGCCCCGAAGAAGTGGTGAGTGTTGTATTTTTTCTCAGAGGATGGTGCGTGATTGGAATCAAGAATAAGTATAATACCTGGCGTGAGTAGTATTTGGCTCCTTCGGTGAGTCTGTAAACCACTGGAGGTCACTGTTATTTATTTATTTATTTTTTTTTAATGATCTCTAAAATATTTATTCATACAATAAACATCTTGTGTGACATTGCACCTTATAATTTTACAGAGTTCAGCACTAAGTGCTGCAATTCCTGCATTGGATTTCAATTAAAATTTTTAATAATACTTTTTTGCCTTTATATTATGTATTTACAACACATGTTCTTCTAATATTTACAATGAAGATTATATAGAATATTTTGTATAATTTTTTATTTTATTTATTTTATTTATTTTTTTTTTTAAGCATGAGAAAGAGTGATTATGCATACAAATTTCTGCAATTGCTTATAAGGATTACTTGTAGGTGAGTGAGGCAAGTTAATCCCACCTACTTCGAAGCTTGGGTTAGCTTTTATGAAAAGAGTGGGATTTATCTTCACTATTTGTGTTTTTGCTACTGTTTATGTATGGGATGTAGGCATTGGATGCTAGTGATTTGTGATGTGTATATTAGTGTTAATGGTTTCTTAACTTTGTTGGTATATTTTCCAGAGTTCGTTTTTTAATGTTCTGTAGTTATCTACGTGTTTTAACTTTCTTGGTAGGTTGTTGAGTTGCGTGGGTATCTGATGTGATCTCACAAAAGAACCGTATGAGTTGTTGAAGGGTGTGGGGATGTAGAGAGTTGTTGTAGGTCGTGTTATACGATATGTGTCTCTGTTGTTACGGTAGATGATGTTGAAGTAATTCCTTGTTAATGTCATGTAGTGTTTCAGGTTTTTAATGCTCAGAATTCTGTATATCGCCATGTGCTTGTCGGATATTGGTTGTTGTGTGTAAGGTGTCCAGATCACTGTTGACACGATTTTCCTGTGTAGTGTTTCTAATTTTGTTAGGTGGCTGTTTGATGTATTTGCATAGACTGTTATTCCGTATGTGAGTATGGATTCGCAGATACCTGATGATATAGAAGTTTTTTTATGTTGGGTGGAATAATGTCTTTAACTTGGAACAGTTTTGCTGCGATGATCCGAAGTTTGGTGTGTAGGTATCCTATATGTTTTGTCCATTTAAGGTGGGAATCTATATAGAGACCGAGGTATTTTGCGTGTGTTACAGGTTTGATTTCGGAACATTGCCAGGTATTTTTGTTGTTAATGCAGCGGTATGTGTGAGAATGTATCGATAGTGATGCAGGGCGTATGATTCTTGGGTTGTGTATTATGAACATCTGTGTTTTGGTGCCGTTGATAAGAATTGCGTTTCGGTGGAAGTATGTTGTGATTTCGTTTACCCCTTGTTGTGCTTTGCGGAGAGCTGTGTTAATGTTTGTGTGGATTGCTAGTAGTGCAGTGTGATCTGCGTATTGAAATATTTTACTTCTTATGGATATGTTATGAACATCGTTAATGTATATGTTGAATAGAGTGGGTGATAATATGGCACCTTGAGGTACACCGTGTTTTATTTGTATACTCCGACTGTGACATGTACCTATTTTTGTTACTTTTGTTCTGTTTGAGAGGTAGTTCTTGAACCATGTATGCAGTGTTCCTCTTATGCCTATTGAGTATAGTTTGGTGAGTAGTATGTCATGTTCAAGTGTGTCAAATGTTTTGGTTAGGTCCAGCAGTAAAAGGACGGCGTACTTGTTTTTGTCGAGAGCTTTGTTTATTGTGTCGGCGATGTCTTCTACTAAAGTTATGGTGCTTTTTGTTTTCTGAAAGCCGTATTGGTTTTGGGAGATGATGTTTGTGCTTCTGTAAATGGTTCTGTAGTCTGGTGTGTGTTATTTTTTCTAGAATTTTTGAGATGACTGGTAGTGTAGCTATTGGTCTGTAGTTCTGAGTATCGTTTCTTTTGCCGTGTTTGTATATTGGCGTAATAACTGCAGATTTTAGTTGTTGTGAAATAACGACTGTGTCGAATATTATGTTCACGAGTTTCAAAAGTATTGGATTTATTTGTTCAAAGTGTGTTATAAGGTCTGTGAGTCTTATTTTGTGTATTCCTGGAGTGGTCTTTGGTTTTAGCTTTAGGAGTGCTTCTTTCAGTTCCTGTTTTGTTATGGGAGGAAAATACATCGTTTGTTGTTGACTTTGTGTCGGTAGCTTTTTGTTGACCGTTGGTAGTTTGTCTTTTTTTGAGTTGTGTGATGTTGTTTGTGAAAGCATGGTTGAATGAGTCTGCTAGTTCCTCTTGGTTTGTGTCCTGACGGAAGCTTTTTGCAATAAAATCTTGTGCTGGAGTGTTCTTTTTTTCGGGTTACTAATTCGTTGAGTGTAGCCCATGTTTGCTTAATGTTGTCGTTATATTCCATGAATTTTTGGAAGTAGTAGCGTCTTTTTGCCCTACGATTTTTTGTTGTTAGTTTATTTCTTGTGTTTTTGTATAAAGTTTGTATGTGTGTGTTACTGGGTGACTTTTTCAGTTTATTCCATAGATTTTCTTTTTAAATAATAGTATTTAGTATGTCATCATTTATCCATGGATTGTTGTCTGTTTGTCGCCTCGTTTGTGTAGGTTTTGTTGCTTTTTTTTGTATATTTCTGTGAACTTTAGTTGAAAATTCTCGTATAATGTTACAGGATCGTTTATTTTAAATGGGAATTTCAGTCTGTATTTTTTACTTGGTTATCGACAATGCTCTTCAGTAGGATCGAGTTTTGTCGACTTTTGTGTTGGTGGGAGGGGGGGGGTAGGAAACGTAATAAAACGAAGTTGAGACAAAGTAGTGATCGGCAATTTTTACGTTAATTACTGATGATGTATATGTATGGATGGGAGCCCGCATGTTGATATGATCAATGCATGATTGTGTTAGTGAGTTATTGAGTATTTCTTCTCTTGTTGGGGAGTTAATGGTAGGGTTTATGTTGTACTGACTTAGTATATCAAGATATGTGTTAGTGGTTGAGGAAGCGTGGTCAAGAATATTTATGTTAATGTCTCCTATTAGGATGAGCCTGTGTGCTGTACGCGGTTCGATGCCGCTTAGTCATATGTCTAACTCACGAAGAAAACTGAGTGGGTTATTATCTGGGGGTCTGTATATTGTGTTTATTGTGTATTTGATACTATTGTGGCTATTTGTGAGTTCCAAAATTAGTGTTTCCGCATGTTCGAAATGAGGTTGTTTTTCTGTCACTTTGTATTTTTCTTTGATAAATGCCACAATGCCACCTCCTCTTTTTTTTGGTCTACATAAGTTGTAGGTTTGATAATTATTTATGTTGTATGCGTAAATTACAGGATCGTTTATTTTAAGTAGGGAATTCCAGTCTGTATTTTTTACTTGGTTATCGACAATGCTCTTTAGTATGATCGTGTTTTGTCGACTTTTGTGGTGGTGGGAGGGGGGGGGTAGGAAACGTAATAAAACGAAGTTGAGACAAAGTAGTGAGCGGCAATTTTTACGTTAATTACTGATGATGTATATGTATGGATGGGAGCCGGTATGTTGATATGTTCAATGGATGATTGTGTATAATAATAATAATAATAATAATATAATAATAATAATATTTTTTTTTGTTCTTTCAAATATTTACATATGTACAAAGATCATCTATTCAGTATATAATTTTACAAGGTTCAGCACTTTGTGCTACATATAATGAGATTTAAATAGTAATGATGATAACAGTTTTTTTTTATATAACAATCATAATAATAATTTACAATTATATTGTTCAGAGTTATATAAGTTGTATAATATTACATGTTGTAGTTTACTTTTTTTTTTTTCAAGTTTGAAAAGGTGTGATTATACAACAGTATTTACACATATGCAATCTGAATATTATATTTCTTTATTCTCACAAACATACAGTGTAAACTCATGATTTACATTTAAAAGAATTTTTTTTTTACATTGCATACATTTGTTACAGTTATTATATACATTGCTTACACTTATTTACATGTGATATTTACGTTGCGTACATTGGTTTACATATAATACATACATTACATACATTGGTTTGCATGTGACACGTACATTACATGCATATTTAACTTACATATGATACATCTTGGATGAGGACTAATTTCTTTGCTTTCATCCTCGAAGCTTATATGTAAGCTTATCTGAGGATGATACCAGTTGGTTATTATGTATTGTTTTTTTTTTTTTTTTGCTGTGTTGGGAAGCTACGAAATCTATGATTGAGAAATTCGCGCGCGAGCGCGCACGCACGCGCACGCACACACACACGCGCGCGCACACACACACACACACACACACACACACACACACACACACACACACACACACACACACACACACACACACACACACACACACACACACACACACACACACACACACACACACACACACACACACACACACACACACACACTTGGAATGTATTGATGCGTCGCTGAATTGGAAACCTGAGCGAATATATTGTGTTTCATTAAGTTTGTATGGTATTTTGGGTGCGTGTTTCTTGTTCATAGTATGTCCTTAGAACTCTTTTCAGGCTATTGTAGTTTGTAAGGTTTCTGTATTCAAAAGGTAATTTGTTTATCATGGCTGGGATGTAGAAGTTTCGTGTGGCCTTTCCGTAGTGATTATTGTATTTATACGTGATATAATTTGTGGTCTGAGGTCTTGTTATACGGTATGTATTTCTAACCGTCCTGTAGTTGGCATCGAAATAATGTTTTAGCAAGGCTGCATAGTGGCATAAATGTTTTGCTGTCAGTATTTTGTGTTCTGATATTGCAATGTTTATAAGGTCGTAATTTTCTCTTTGTTCCCAAAAGATCAGTTTTGCCATTTTGTCCTGTAGCGACATTAATCTATTTAATTTGTAGGGTGCACAGAAAGCATACGTTGTTATAGCGTATCTTAGTATATTTTGGCATAGTGCTTTGTATATTAGTGTTTTTAGTATGGGATGGGAACTATGTCTTTTAACCAGTAGAGTTTGCCACTTATTGTTCGGAGTTTGTTGTGTAGATGGTTTATGTGGCTATTCCAGTTCATATCTGCATCGAAGTAAATTCCAAGGTATCGTATTGTTTCAACCTGAGTGATTGTAGTGGTTTTGCTGTTCTCTGTGTTTTTTATGTTGGAAACTGGATGTTGGATGGTTATATATTTGTTATCAACTGGTCGAGTCAGTGGATTTCTGAATATCATTAATTTTGTCTTTTCTGAGTTTAGGTGTATGGAGTTTTTCGTGAGCCAGTCTATGATCACATTTATATCATGTTGCATATTTGTTTGGGCTATGCTCGCGTTATTATGGATGGATATTATTGCTGTATTGTCTGCGTATTGGAATATCTTACCTTTTACTGGTAGCTGATTAATATCGTGCGTGTAAATGTTGAATAGAGTTGGGGAGAGTACAGCTCCCTGTGGCACTCCACAGGTTACTGGTAGCTCTCTGCTTCGGTTTGACCGATACGTGTGATATGCTTTCTATTTTGGAGGTAGTTTGTAAACCACCTGTGAAGAGGCCCGTCTATTCCAACATGCCTCAGCTTTTCTAACAAGGTTCGATGTGTAAGTGTATCGAATGCTTTAGTTAGATCTATAAAGACTACCATGGCAATTTTGTTTTTGTCTAAGGCGGTATTAATTACGTCTGTAAAGTCTTCAAAGAGAGATGTTGTTCCCTTATATTAATAATAATAATAATAATAATAATAATAATAATAATAATAATAATAATAATAATAATAATAATAATAATAATAATAATAATAATATAAGGCCTATGCCCGATAAAAGCGTAGATTGCATACTCTGTGCTAGGTTGCTCTTAGTTAGAATAAATTTCCAGTCTAGTCGCCGACTTGAAGAACGTTTCTAATCCTACCTGTTCTAGAATTTCGATCTGTGTCACGGGTAAGAGTGTTTTTTCTACCGTAAACTCGATTTGATTTTCGATCCGTAAACTTAAGAAAATCTACAGTATAACCCACATTATTTCCGACAGTAACATGTCCTTTTAGGTTTAGGTAACAAGACATGGCAGCAGGTGTTTCCCAGTCTCTTAATCGGTAGCCAATTAATCGGTTGGTCAATGACTAACTTACCGGTTAGTCATTGACCAACTATCAATATTTGGCTACCGCTTGATGATATATATATATATATACATATATATTCCAATCCCATATTCTTTTGTTTATTTACCATTTATGTCGAATGCTATCAAATTCCTAACCAAAATCTATCAGTAAAACAGTGAATCCACATCTTTAATGAAACACAGTATGAAATTTATTATACAATACGAGCAAATTGCGAAACCAAGACCTTCCTTTAGTTAATATATGATATTCTTGCAAAGTAACTAATAGATTTGTTTACATTTTATTCCTTAATGATATCTTCCACTTTTATTCTTGATTTTGCTTGTGGCATAAGGATAAAAATCTTTGGAGTTGTATGTTGCCTGAGCAGCCAATTCTCCTTCGATGAGCCTGAGAACCCATGGAGGTAACTTTTTTTTTTTTTTCAAAACATTTTATTGTCTCAGAAAAATTACATACATAGATACAATAATAATTATATATACACGTATAGATATAATATTTATAATATATTACAATTGTGAATAACAGATGAACTAACAGAGCAAGTGAATAATAATAATAATAATAATAATAATAATAATAATAATAATAATATTTTTTTTTATTGATTTGCTAAAATATTTACATACAATAAACATCTTGAGTGACATTGCAACTTATAATTTTACAGAATTCAGCACAGAGTGCTACATTTTCTACATTGGATTTCAATTAAATTTTTAAAAAAAATACTTTTTTTTGTCTCTATATTATGTATTTACAACACATGTTCTTCTAATATTAACAATAAAGATTATACAGAATTTTTGAATATAGCTTAAAAAAAATATTTATACATATAATAAGCATCTTGTGTGACATTGAACCTTATAATTTTACAGAGTTCAGCACTAAGTGCTGCAATTCCTGCATTGGATTTCAATTAAAATTTTTAATAATACTTTTTTGCCTTTATATTATGTATTTACAACACATGTTCTTCTAATATTTACAATGAAGATTATACAGAATATTTTGTATAATTTTTTATTTTATTTATTTTATTTTATTTTTTTTTTAAGCTTGAGAAAGAATGATTATACATACAAATTTCTGCAATTGCTTATAAGGATTACTTGTAGGTGAGTGAGGCAAGTTAATCCCACCTACTTCGAAGATTGGGTTAGCTTTTATGAAGAGAGTGGGATTTAGCCTTCACTATTTGTGTTGTTGCTACTGTTTATATGTGGGATGTAGGCATTGGATGCTAGTGATTTGTGATGTGTATATTAGTGTTTAATGGTTTCTTAACTTTGTTGGTATATTTTCCAGAGTTCGTTTTTTAATGTTCTGTAGTTATCTACGTGTTTTAACTTTCTTGGTAGGTTGTTGAGTTGCGTGGGTATCTGATGTGATCTCACAAAAGAACCGTATGAGTTGTTGAAGGGTGTGGGGATGTAGAGAGTTGTTGTAGGTCGTGTTATACGATATGTGTCTCTGTTGTTACGGTAGATGATGTTGAAGTAATTCCTTGTTAATGTCATGTAGTGTTTCATTTTTTTAATGCTCAGAATTCTGTATATCGCCATGTGCTTGTCGGATATTGGTTGTGTGTAAGGTGTCCAGATCACTGTTGACACGATTTTCCTGTGTAGTGTTTCTAATTTTGTTAGGTGGCTGTTTGATGTATTTGCATAGACTGTTATTCCATATCTGAGTAGGGATTCGCAGATACCGTGATATAGAAGTTTTTTTTATGTTGGGTGGAATAATGTCTTTAACTTGGAAGAGTTTTGCTGCGATGATCCGAAGTTTGGTGTGTAGGTATCCTATATGTTTTGTCCATTTAAGGTGGGAATCTATATAGAGACCGAGGTATTTTGCGTGTTACAGGTTTGATTTCGGAACATTGCCAGGTATTTTTGTTGTTAATGCAGCGGTATGTGTGAGAATGTATCGATAGTGATGCAGGGCGTATGATTCTTGGGTTGTGTATTATGAACATCTGTGTTTTGGTGCCGTTGATAAGAACTGCGTTTCGGTGGAAGTATGTTGTGATTTCGTTTACCCCTTGTTGTGCTTTGCGGAGAGCTGTGTTAATGTCTGTGTGGATTGCTAGTAGTGCAGTGTCATCTGCCTAATGAAATATTTGACTTCTTATGGATATGTTATGAACATCGTTAATGTATATGTTGAATAGAGTGGGTGATAATATGGCACCTTGAGGTACACCGTGTTTTATTTGTATACTCCGACTGTGACATGTACCTATTTTTGTTACTTGTGTTCTGTTTGAGAGGTAGTTCTTGAACCATGTATGCAGTGTTCCTCTTATACCTATTGAGTATAGTTTGGTGAGTAGTATGTCATGTTCAAGTGTGTCAAATGCTTTGGTTAGGTACAGCAGTATAAGGATGGCGTACTTGTTTTTGTCGAGAGCTTTGTTTATTGTGTCGGCGATGTCTTCTAATAAAGTAATGGTGCTTTTTGTTTTCTGAAAGCCGTATTGGTTTTGGGAGATGATGTTGCACTTCTGTAAATAGTTCTGTAGTCTGGTGTGTGTTATTTTTTGTAGAATTTTTAAGATGACTGTTAAGATGATTTTTAAGATGATGATGATGATAATAATAATAATAATAATAATAATAATAATAATAATAATAATAATAATAATAATAATAATAATAATAATAATTATTATTATTATTATTATTATTATTATTATTATTATTATTATTATTATTATTATTATTATTATTATTATTATTATTATTATTATTATTATTAAGTTGATGACATATATATATATATTCCAAATGGCTACACAGGCTTTATAATTTTTTTTATTTTTATTTTTATAATCTTTGGTTAATGTTGATATACATATTGATAAAGCTAAGAATCAAATAATAGTAAGCTCCTAAAGATTACTCATTTCCCTCTTATTTATAAGTGTGAATGTGTACACTAGTGGCAAAAATTGTGCAAACCTTTTGGAAAAAGAGTATTTCTGAGGTTTGATCGCTCATAAGCTGTATGGGGATTCGCTATTAAGAGGTGTGATAGTTGAGAGTGTGACGAAATCGAACCAGCCGGGTGCGAACATAAATTATTCGAGTGCAAAAACAGAGGGTGAAAGAGATGATAATCGTGGAAGGAACAAATGATTTGAAAGAAGTCAAAATGGAAATGATAGAGGATGTGAGGGAATTACTTGAGGAAGCAAAAGAGAAGAGTGAGAGAGTTAGGATGGTGAGTATTTTACCGCGGTATGACAGTGAAGTGTTTAGAAGTAGGGCCATAATTGCCAATGACTTTATGCGTGGGTTATGCATGGAGAGTGGTGTGGAATTTGTGGATGTGTGGAGTGAGTTCGATGGGCGAAAGGATTTATATAAGATGGATGGGTTACATTTGAATGGAGTTGGTGTACGGAGGCTTGAAAAAGTGTTGATGAATGATGTGGAAGTGGATGTACAGACTCAGGGAAAGTAGATTTATTAAGGGGGGGGAGTAGATATGCAGACTTTAGGGAGGCAGTTGAGTATATGAATGAGTATAATTTGCCTGAGCGAGTACGAAGGACAATAAATCAGAATGGGATAGTTAGTATAAGGCATCAAAGTAGGGATGGGACTAATGGGCTTCTGCAATTCATGTACACTAATGCCAGGAGTATTAGGAACAAGAAGGAAGAGTTATTGGCCTGTTGGCACTTCCAGGCCACAGGTTGTTGGTATTAGTGAAACATGGCTGACAGAAGATGATAAAGCTAGTGGGATTGAATGCGACGGGTATAGCGTGTTCAGGAGTGACAGAGTGAGTGAAAAGGAGGGAGGAATGTTATTTGTGATAGCTGATGAGTTGCAGCCAAGGAGTATAGAAGTTGAACTGCAGGATAGAGAAAATAGCACATTTGAGGCTGTTTGGTGTGAGATAGAATCTAGCAGAACAAAATATACAATTGGTTGCTGCTATAGACCAGGTGATGGAATAGATGGTAGGGATAGTATGCATAGGCAAATAGAAGAAATGAGTGGAAGGAGGGTAATTATTATGAGTGATTTCAATTATGGTAACATTGACTGGAAAGAGGTGAGGGCACATGGGAGGAAAGAATTGTTTTTATGCGGTTATTAAGGGACAACTATCTGCGGCAGTATGTAGTGGAAAATACCAGGGGGAAGAGAGTGCTTGACCTAGTAATTGCAACTGAGAATGTGGCTGTAACGAAAATGACCATGTTGCCACCAATTGGTGAGAGTGACCATAAGGTCATGACTTGGAAGGTGTCTAAAGGAGTGGAATTTACAATTAAGACAGGATACATGTGGAATTACAGGTCTGGTAAATATGAGAAGCTTAGGTGTGTGCTGGGCTCAGTGCCATGGCAAATAAAACTGCAAGGGCTGGATGTTGATAGTGCATGGGAGGTGGTTAAGAAGTGTTTGCAGGAGGCAATGGTTGACTGTATACCAAGAGTCCGAATAATAAATCAAGTAGGGGTTAAATGGATGAATAACATTATTAAGCTTGAGCTGCAAAAAAAGAAACAATTGTGGAGGGAATTTAAGGAGAAAGGTGACCAGCAGGCGCAGGAACAGTATAAAGCTCAGGTCGGGATGGTAACAAGTGTGGTAAGAAAAGCAAAAGCCGATTACGAAAGAAAATTGGCCATGCAGGCTAAAGAGAATCCCAAACAGTTTTCTCAATATGTTGCAAGTAAAAGGAAAAATGTTCATGGCAGAATGATCATAAAAAATGCTGAGGGTAGGGAGGTAACGGAATCAGTCAATATAGTGGAGTTACTGAGCGAGCACTTTGCAAGAGTATATCATCCAGGTGGTGACATTGCAGGAATGGAAGAACCAACAGCTTATACTGGAATTGTGATGAATGAAGTAGAGATAACTAGTCTATTACAGAACCTCAATGTCAATACATCTGTGGGATTGGATGGTATAACAGCTCGTGTCCTACGTGAAGCGGCTAAAGAATTGTCAGTGCCCTTGACCATCTTGTTTAATTTGAGCCTCGGGTCTGGGTCAGTCCCAAGGGGGTGGAAAGAGGGGGAAATAGTTCCGCTGCATAAAGGTGGTTCCAAGGCTGCTGTTGAAAATTACCGGCCAATCAGCATAACAGGAATCATTAGCAAGGTCTTGGAGAAAATAGTCGAGAGGAAAATACAAGATTGGATAGAAGAAAATGGGAAACTGTATCGGAGACAGCATGGTTTTGTGAAAGGTAGGTCATGCCTCAGTAACTTGCTCACGTATTATAACACAGTGACGGATGAACTGGATAAAGGTAATGGGTTTACAGTGATTCTACTGGACCTTGCTAAGGCCTTTGACAGGATATCACATGGAATTCTAATCAGTAAATTGCAGCATGTGGGGATGGATATAGGGTTGGTGAGATGGATAGGAGGATGGTTGACGGAGAGATATCAGAGAATAGTTTATTCAGGAATAGAGTCCACAAGACGGCCTGTGACTAGTGGTGTGACACAAGGATCTGTTCTTGGACCACTGCTGTTTAATTTGTTCATTAATGATATAGGAAAGGATCAGAGAAGAACAGTTCATTTGTTTGCGGATGATGCAAAGTTGGGTAGGCAATAGTGAATGCAGATGAGGTCAAAATTTTGTAAGAGGATTTGGATAGATTGGAGGTCTGGGCTAAGGAGAATGGATGTCGATTTAATGTGACAAAATGTAAGGTTATGCATTTTGGGGTGAAAAGATTAGCAGCAGTTCACTACACTGGTGGAACTGTACTCCAGGAAATTGATGAGGCATGAGATTTAGGAGTGTTGGTGGAGAGGGAGTTGAAGTTTAGGGGGCACATTGCAAAAGTGGCCAAATCAGCTCAACAAATCACTTGGTTGTTGAAGAATACGTTGAAAAGTAGACAAGCAGGTTATTGTTCCACTGTATCGAGGCTTGATAAGACCCAATCTTGACTACTGTGCCCAGATTTGGTCACCTAGGTTTCTTCTTGATGGGGAGGAGGTTGAGAGGATCCAGAGGCGAGTGACCAAGATGATAGCAGGTCTGTGGAAGGAACCATATGAGAACAGGTTGAGGATTTGTGGGTTGCAAACATTGGTTGATAGGCGGAGGAGGGGAAATATGATTGAGTAATTCAAATTACTGAAGGGTTTCTATAACATTAATTCAGAAGATATTTTTGAGAACAGGGCTGTTTGTGGGAAGACTAGGGGACATCGATGAAAACTTGGCAAAAGTGTGGTCAGTAAAGGTGTTAGAGCTGGGTTCTTTACTTTTAGAGTGGTAAATGAGTGGAATGGACTGCCTGAGTTTGTGGTGAATGCTGTGACAGTGAATGAGTTTAAGGCGAGGTATGATAGATACTATATGAATGTCGAATAGTTGTGATGAATATGATTTGGGGCCTCCGTTGATGAGTCTAATGACTCATGGAGTTGCCCGTAATAATACTAATAATAGTAATAATAACATTACTTTTTTTGGAGTAATACCATAAAATTATATGTCAGTGGAAAGATACTTTATTCAGGAATGTAATGCTATAACATTTATGAAGGACCGTTTAGAAGAACAGCAGTTACAAAGAAGAAAAGTGAAACACATAGAAAAAATGACATATACAAAACTTCTCACAATGTGAGTTAATACTTAAATTGGGTAACCTTAATCTTTAATTACGGCCTTACAACGCCTTCCTGTGGAGAGAACCAAGTTTCTTTTATTTCTGCAGCTGTTATAATGTTGAACTAATATTGAATTATAGCTTTTATTGATGTGAAACCAATATTGAATTATTGCTTCTATTAATGTGAAACCAAGATTGATTTATTGTTTCTATTAATTGGATTTTATTGGTAGGTTGCTTCGGACTAACAAGTTTTTTATTCGGCTCCGTTGCCTTTCGATTGGGTTACGGTCTGTGCTATTCCCAGGCGATTCCAGCAGTGGAACATGGTTATAGTGAAATCCCGTTTTGCACACAGCAGTTACATCACATGAAGCTGAGTTCTTTTGAAACATAAATGCTTCATTATCTTGGAAAAGGTCACGTGCGGAGGGCGTCAGTTATTCTTGGTATTCATGTATTTTTGGGTATTAATATTCCCATTAATCATGCAAATTCCGTCCACACCTTTTGATGTCATACAAACCCAGATCATAAAACTATGACGGTGTTTCTTAGTAGGTATAATGCAATCAAGATGCAAATCTTCTCCTATTCTTCTTCTTACCTATTTTCTGGCATCACTACCAAATAGGGCGATTTTGGTCTCATCACTACAAATGAAAATATCCCGTTGTTCCGCTATCCAGTTAACATAGATTATAGCACAGTTTAGTCTTTTCAACCTTTGTTTGAGAAATAAAAATGGCTTTTTTCGAGGAATTCTAGCATTTAGACTAATTTCCTGAAATCTATGCCGAGCAGTCCTTGCACTCAACTTCACATTGTTGCGCCATTTCTTCCTGTATACACCCAGATGACTTTCTTCTGTCACGTAGACACTGTGTCTCAGTTTGTCTATCATCACTTGCTGATGTGCAACTTCTCCTGTCTTTATCAGTCTGGTCTTGTAGTGTCTGAGTCTCCTTATATCTCTTCAAAAATTTAGAAATGCTACCTTTGGTTACATTTTCACCAATTTGTCTTCTAATTTATTCATAGCTGTGGCTTAGTTCACTTAATAGTCCTATTTTACTTCACTTTCTGGGTGATCTGTCATATCTTTGTGCAATTTTTTTAATTTTATTACGTTTTACAAGCACACTAAATGAAAGAACACAAAAAGTCAACCGACTTGATAGCAATCACATAATACACAGACAAATATCCTCCTTTCAGCTTCAATACATGACATCAATAGCTGAATCCTACTGTTACCTTACTGGCTCATTGTCAAAACAAGATGACACTTGATTGACTGTCTAAACACTCGTGCTCATTGCCTACATTCAAATAACGGAAAGCTTCTTCATATCACCTAAGCAAGGTGTCCTTCTTTTGCCTTGGCTATAACTTGTCATGGAATACAGATAATAATTGAACAAATGTTGTTCCCTTACTTTATTGATTAAATTATCATTCCATTGATAATTGATGTTATGGTATTACATCAAAACAAAGTGGTGTTAAGAGCCATCAAACCTCAAAAATACTCTTTTTCCAAACGGTTTTCACAACTTTGGCCATCAGGATTCCAACACATGAAAACCAGAGTTGGTTAAATTTGGGCACATTTAGTCAAATTCATAGCAATTCTTCAAACAAAATTTAAATATTTTATTTTGGCAGTTATGAACACTAATGCATACTTTAAAAATATTCTCATGATATGCGTTGCATAATCATTTACAATATAAATTCATGATTTATTTTATGAAAAGAGAAGTATTTACCTAACAATATTTTTTATTCGGGCGAATTTCGTATAGCAATGTTTCATTTTTTAATACAACTGCATAAAAGAGTTTCCATGACATGTTGAAATCGGTTTTCACCAGTAATTCTCCCTCAACAGTTATTAAGTCAAATATGTTTCTATCCTTTTTCCAAGAGTTGGACATTACTCGCTCACTCATTGCATTTGAGTGAGGCAAAGCAAAAATAAAATTAATAATTTTTTCCATATTATATACCTCGTATGCATTTAAAAATTTTCTCCAAATATCTGTGATATTTTTGACTTCTTTTGTGTGAAACTTTTTATGGAACAATTTTAACAGGACTTACTTTTCATTTAGCCAACCAATATTAATATTGGATATTTTAAATAAATCTATTACTTTTAAGAAAATAACAAAATGTGCCCCTTCGTGTAATTTGAATATATTAAGATATTCATACTTATTATTTTCAGAAGTTGGTTGACAGTGAAACTCTACTTTGCAATGAACAACACGGGTTTACTAAGGGCAGGTCATGTTTCAGCAAACTGCTCACATTCTATAACGACTAAAATTGAACTAGACGAGGGGAATGGATACACCATGATACTTTTGCATTTTGCTAAGTCTTTTGACAGAATACAGCATGGTAGAATGTTGCATAAATTGGAGAAAATGGGTTTGGATTATACAATATTAGCATCGATAAGATGATCGCTGACTGACAGATATCAAAAAGTGGTATACGGGGGATTTGAGTCTGCAAGGTTTAAGGTAACAAGTGGTGTACCACGAGGAAAAGTGCTTGGTCCACTGTTATTCAATGTGTACATTAATGATGTTGGGAAGAATTTGACAAGCGACATACAGCTATTTTCTGATGTGGCAAACATAGGTAATCAGGAATGCTGATGATATGCAGTACTTATAGAATGATTGGAATAGGCTGGAAATGTGGGCATGGGAAAGTGGGTGTCAATTCAATGTGAGTAAATGTGAAATCATTCACTCAGGTGTCTTTGGATATCCAATGTCGTATTACATTGGTGATATTGAGCTTGAAGGAATTGATGAGGCTAAGAATCTTGGAGTGTTAATACATAGGATTCTGAATTCTAGGGGAAATGTGGCAAAGATTGCAAATACAACTCAAACGATAATTGCAATGCTGAAAATTAGTGAATTGAACGTTCAATTGCTGAAAGGAACGTTCACATCTAAAGATAAGAATGCTATTCTCTCTTTTACAAGGCCTTGATAAGACCTCGCTTGGAGTATTGCACGCCGGCATTTCCCCACTGGATTCCATTGAAAATCTGATATGCAGGAGGGAGTAGATAGGAGAACATTAAAATGATATCAGGATTGTGGAATGCTGATTATGAAGAGAGTTTGAGACTTTGTAGATGGCAGACACTAGCAAACAGGAGTAAGAGGTGTGATATGTATGTGAGTTACAAACTTGTGAAAGGGTCAAATCAGATTTCACTTGATGGAATTTTTTATTTAATGGAGGGTGGGGAATGAACAAAGGGCATCTTTTTTCGAAGCTGAGAATGAAAGCTGCCAAGAAGGGGTGAGAGTTATATTTTTCTCTCAGAGGATGGTGCGTGATTGGAATAAGTGTGATAGGTGGCTTGAGTTGTATTTGGACTTCCTCGATGAATCTTTGAACCCGTCGAGGTCACTCCTAATAATAATAATAATAATAATCATAATAATAATACTAATTTAAACATGGCATGGATAGATTACAAGAAAGCATTCGATTCCCTCACACACTGCTGGATCCTAAAATCACTAAACATATTTGGAATTAGCAAAAACATATGTTCGTGCCTGGCTACTGCTATGAAATCATGGAAAACAACATTAATAGTGAATACTGAACGATTTGGAGATATCAGCATTAAACGTGGAATTTTCCAGGGTGATCCCTTCTCACCATTGCGCTTCAACATTTCTTTGATACATTTGTCTATGATTCTGAAGAAAACAAAACTTGGATATGAAATGCCTAATAGTAATATTAAAATTTCCCATCTCTTGTATATGGATGACTTGAAGCTATATGGAAAATCGGTCCAGCAAATAGACTCTTTATTGAACATAGTTCGTATTTTCAGTCAGGACATGAAAATGGAATTTGGTTTAGATAAAAGCGCAATTTTATCTATTAAACGAGGAATAATTAATGTCATTAGCAATTTTAAATTTGATCAAGAGAAATATATAAAAGCAATTTCAGCTGAAGAACTCTATAAATACCTAGGAATATTAGTACCCAATGATATTCTCCACTCGAAAGTTAAACATCAGTTAGCATCAGAGGACACCCAAAGAGTTAGATATATTATGAAAACATAGCTAAATGGACTAAACACAATTAGGACAATTAATTCTTGGGTGATACCAGTTATCCGATACATAGCTGACATAATAAATTGGGCAAAAGAAAACCTGGAGAAACTCGACCGCAAAACTAGAAAATTAATGACTATGCATCATGCATTACATCCACGAAGTGATGTTGACCGGTTGTATCTTCCGAGGAGAATAGGTGGACAGGGTCTGCTGCAAGTGAGACAGACTCTGGATGAAGAAGAAATTGGTTTAAAAAATACATCGACGATAGCTCTCAGCCAATGCTTCATGCAATTACACAAGAGGTCAACAGGAAACAAATCCGATTACAAAAAGGAACAACAAAATATCCGATATATATGCGCTGGTAAAATAAACCCTTGCATGGCCAATATCTTCGAGATACTGAGGACAAAATTGACGTGAACAAGACATGGCAATGGCTACAACAAGGACACATTAAAAAAAGAAACAGAAGGATTTATTCTAACAGCTCAAGAACAGGCATTACAAACTAACGGAATCAAAGCAAAAATTTTCATCATCAATAATAACAGCAAATGCAGATTATGCGACAGAAAGATGAGACTATAGAACATCTAATCAGTGCCTGCAGCAATATAGCACAAACTGACTATATATGTATACATACCGCCATGATCAAGTGGCCGAAATAGATCATTGGCATATTTGAAAAAATATGGCTTTTCTACTTCTGATATCTGGTTGCAGCATAAATTAGAGATTGTATTGGAAAACGAAACAGCAAAAACTGTCTCGGACTTTAGAATTCAAAACTGATCGGCGTTTGGAACACAATAGACCTGACATCACAATTATCGAACATCGACAGGTTTGGATTATTGATATTGCAGTACCCAGTGATAACAACATCAACAACAAAGAACTGGAAAATATCACTAAATATCGAGATCTGGCAATCAAAGTTGGCGACTGCGGCTTAAACACACCAAAGTCATTCCAATAGTTATCGGTGCAACTTGGTGCAACTTCAAAGAAGCTGTCCAACTATTTACAGCAATTAAAAATCAATCAATGACCCCCATATGACCTACAAAAAACAGTATTCCTTTGAACAGTACATATTTTAATACGCTACCTGTCGGACTATTCTTAGATTCTTGGGTAGAATCTGAATTGTTCTGAAACACCAGTCAAATGTGTATTTATACTATATCTTGTGTTGACTGTGTATCAATTATGCGAATAAAATAATAATAATAATAATAATAATAATAATAATAATAATAATGTAATATAAGGTTTGTGAATCCCGAAGAAAGCGTACATTCATCCTGTGCGCGACGCGTCTGTAAGTCAGAAAAATTTCAATTTCAAATCTAGTCGCCGACTTGAAGGGCGTTTTCTAAGCCTATTTGTTCATGAGTTTCGATCTCTGTCTCGCTCGAGGGGGTTTTTTCCCTACGGTAAACTCGAGTTCTTTTTCTTCCCGTAAACTTAAATCGATCTACCGTATAACCCACATTAGTTCCGACAGTAATATCCTTTAAGGTTCAGGTAACAAGACATGGCATCAGTTGTTTCCCAGTCTCTTAATCGGTATCCACTGAACACTTATTGGTTAGAAATGGCCCAATTGTCGATATTTGGCTACCGGTTGATGATATATATATATATATTCCAATCTCATATTCTTTTGTTTATTTACCATTTGTGTCGAATGCTATCAAATTCCTTACCAAAATCTATACGTAAAACAGTGAATCCATTTCTTTAATCCAACTCAGCATTAAATTTGTTATACAATACGAGAAAATTGCTGAACCAAGACCTTCCTTTAGTTAATATATGATATTCTTGCAAAGGAACTAACATATTTCTTGACTTTCTATTCCTAAACGATATCTTCCACTTTAATTCTTGATTTTGCTTGCAGCATAACGATAAAATTCGTTTGAGTTTTATGTTGCCTGTGCAGCCATTTTCTATTATATATACCCGCCACCCACCCACATTCTATCTCGAATTCTTTAGGTGAAAACCTACAGCAAAAACAGACGATGGGTATCCATACATAAACCTCCCAAGGAATCTCTGCATCCCATTTGAACCTCCTTGATATAAACCCAGCAAAAATCCCGTTGAATATTTGATACTCTTCGGAACTCTTACCAAATCCGACCTTACCCTTCTCCGACCCTTCGTACAAGTGCAACAAATTGCAATACTCAACACCTTAGAGTATTCTTCCAAATCAGACCGAGCAATTATGATACAGCCCCCCGCCATTCATCCACATGTAACTAATTGGTATCCGTTGAGATAATTTTAATGTATGGCCATCCCTAATTTGCTGCTGGACGTCCACCAGTCATTTTCAGCAGTATATCAATTCAGTAGCGTCTCTTCTTCGTTATTCTAGCCATTACAAGGACTGTCGCTGAGAAGTTTGAAGTTGTGAAACGAACCCACAATTACGACTTGTCTTTTCTATTTACACATATTTCGAAACCGACGATGTTTGAAATGGGTGAATTGATCAGTTTTTATAGGAAATTGCACCGATGATGTAAAATTCTCGGTAGTTTGTCTATTATTACATCATAAGGAGGCAATTGTTAAAACCCTTCACTTGTTTCCCTTCTATTTAGTGTCATAAATCTCCTGTTATGATGTTTGTCTAACAATGCAATAGAAATGGTAACTAACACTGACTAAGAGTAACAGTTTCTTTCCAAGTTTTTGAAATCGGTGTCAGCTCTAGACATCTGGATTCTTACTGAACAAATCAGAATAAAAATTGGTTTTATTTGTCAATAACAATTTGCATTTACATATTGATAAAGTTAAGCATGAAATAATAGCAAGCTATAAATTACTAATTTCCCTCTTATTTATAAGTGTGAATGGGTACACTAGTGACAAAAATTGTGCAAACCGTTTGGAAAAAGTGTATTTCTGAGGTTTGCTGACTCATAACAATACGTTTTTTTGGAGTAATACCATAAAATTATATATCAGTGGAAAGTTACTTTAATTCGGAATGAAATGCTCTAACATTTGTGAAGGAGTTTAGTAGAACAGCAGTTACAAAGAAGAAAAGTGAAACACATAGATATAATGAGATATACAAAACTTCTCACAATGTGAGTTAATACTTAGGTTGGGTAACCTTAATTGTTAATTACGGCCTTACAACGCCTTCCTATGGAGTGAACCAAGTTTTTTTTTTATTTCTGCAGCTGTTATAATGTGGAACTAATATTGAATTATAGCTTCTATTGATGTGAAACCAATATTGAATTATTGCTTCTATTAATGTGAAACCAAGATTGATTTATTGTTTCTATTAATTGGATTTTATTGGTAGGTTGCTTCTAACTAACATTTTTTTATTCGGCTCCAATGCCTTTCGATTGGGTTGCGGTCTGTGCTATTCCCAGGCGATTCCAGCAGTGGAATATGGTTATATTGAAACCCAGTTTTGCACACAGCAGTTACATCACATGAAGCTGAATTCTTTTGAAACATAAATGCTTCATTATCTTGGAAAAGGTCACGTGCGGAGGGCTTCCGTTATTCTTGGTATTCATGTATTTTGGGGCATTAATATTCCCATTAATCATGCAAATTCTGTCCACACCTTTTAATGTCATACAAACCCAGATCATAAAACTATGACGGTGTTTCATAGTAGGTGTAATGCAATCAGGATGCAAATCTTCTCCGATTCTTCTTCTTACCTATTTTCTGGCATCACTACCAAATAAGGCGATTTTGGTCTCATCACTACAAATGACACTATCCCTTTGTTCCGCTGTCCATCTAACATGGATTTTAGCCCAGTTTAATCTTTTCAACCTTTGTTTGAGAAATAAAAATGGCTTTTTTCGAGGCATTTAGACCAATTTCCTGAAATCTATGCCGAACAGTCCTTGCACTCAACTTCACATTGTTGCACCATTTCATCCAGTATACACCCAGATGATTTTCTTCTGTCACGTAGACACTGTGTCTCAGTTTGTCTATCATCACTTGCTGATGTGCAACTTTTCCTGTCTTTATCAGTCTGGTCTTGGAGTGTCTTAGTCTCCTTATATCTCTTCAAAAATTTAGAAATGCCACCTTTGGTTACATTTTCACCAAATTGTCTTCTAATTTATTCATAGCTTGGCTTTGTTCACTTAATAGTCCTATTTTACTTCGCTTTCTGGGTGATCAGTCATATCTTTGTGCAATTTCTTTAATTTCATTACGTTTTACAAGCACACTAAATGAAAGAACACAAAAAGTCAACCGACTTGATAGCAATCACATAATACACAGACAAATATCCTCCTCTCAGCTTCAATACATGACATCAATAGCTGAATCCTACTGTAACCTTACTGGCTCATTGTCAAAACAAGATGACACTTGATTGACTGTCTAAAAACTCGTGCTCATTGGCTACATTCAAATGACGGAAAGCTTCTTCATATCATCTAAGTAAGGTGTCCTTCTTTTGTCTTGGCTATAACTTGTCATGGAATACAGATAATTGAACAAATGTTGATACCTTACTTTATTGATTAAATTATCATTCCATTGATATATAATGTTATGGTATTACACCAAAACAAAGTGGTGTTATGAGCCATCAAACCTCAAAAATACACTTTTTTCAAACCGTTTTCACAACTTTGGCCACCAGGATTCCAACACATGAAAACCAGAGTTGGTTAAATTTGGGCACAATTAGTCATCTTCATAGCAATTCTTCAAACAAAATTTAAATATTTTATTTTGGCAGTTCTGAACACTAATCCATACTTTAAAAATCTTCTCATGATATGCGTTGCATAATCATTTACAATATAAATTCATGATTTATTTTATGAAAAGAGAAGTATTTACCTAACAATATTTTTTATTCGGGCGAATTTCGTATAGCAATGTTTCATTTTTTAATACAACTGCATAAAAGAGTTTCCATGACATGTTGAAATCGGTTTTCACCAGTAATTCTCCCTCAACAGTTATTAAGTCAAATATGTTTCTATCCTTTTTCCAAGAGTTGGACATTACTCGCTCACTCATTGCATTTGAGTGAGACAAAGCAAAAATAAAATTAATAATTTTTTCCATATTATATACCTCCAATGCATTTAAAAATTTTCTCCAAATATCTGTGATATTTTTGACTTCTTTTGTGTGAAACGTTTTATGGAACAATTTTAACAGGACTTACTTTTCATTTAGCCAACCAATATTAATATTGGATATTTTAAATAAATCTATTACTTTTAAGAAAATAACAAAATGTGCCCCTTCGTGTAATTTGAATATATTAAGATATTCATACTTATTATTTTCAGAAGTTGGTTGACAGTGAAACTCTACTTTGCAATGAACAACACGGGTTTACTAAGGGCAGGTCATGTTTTAGCAAACTGCTCCCATTCTATAACGACTACAATTGAACTAGACGAGGGGAATGGATACACCATGATACTTTTGCATTTTGCTAAGTCTTTTGACAGAATACAGCATGGTAGACTGTTGCATAAATTGAAGAAAATGGGTTTGGATTATACAATATTAGCATTGATAAGATGATCGCTGACTGACAGATATCAAAAAGTGGTATACGGGGGATTTGAGTCTGCAAGGTTTAAGGTAACAAGTGGTGTACCACGAAGAAAAGTGCTTAGTCCACTGTTATTCAATGGGTACATTAATGATGTTGGGAAGAATTTGACAAGCGACATACAGCTATTTTCTGATGTGGCAAAGGTAGGTAATCAGGAATGCTGATGATATGCAGTACTTATAGAATGATTGGAATAGGCTGGAAATGTGGGCATGGGAAAATGGGTGTCAATTCAATGTGAGTAAATGTGAAATCATTCACTCAGGTGTCATTGGATATCCAATGTCGTATTACATTGGTGAGATTCAGCTTGAAGAAATTGATGAGGCTAGGAATCTTGGAGTGTTAATACATAGGAATTTGAATTCTAGGGGAAATGTGGCAAAGATTGCAAATGCAACTCAAACGATAATTGCAATGCTGAAAATTAGTGAATTGAACGTTCAATTGCTGAAAGGAACGTTCACATCTAAAGATAAGAATGCTATTCTCTCTTTTCCAAGGCCTTGATAAGACCTCACTTGAAGTATTCCACGCAGGCATTTCCCCCTGGATTTCATTGCAATTCTAATATGCAGGAGGGAGTACATAGGAGAACATTAAAATGATATCAGGATTGTGGAATGCTGATTATGAAGAGAGTTTGAGAATTTGTAGATGGCAGACACTAGCAAACAGGAGAAAGATGTGTGATGTGTATGTGAGTTACAAACTTGTGAAAGGGTCATACCAGATTTCAGTTGATGGAATTTTTCATTTAATGGAGGGTGAGGAATGAACAAAGGGCATCTTTCGAAGCTGAGAATGAAAGCTGCCAAGAAGGGGTGAGAGTTATATTTTTCTCACAGAGGATGGTGCGTGATTGGAATAAGTGTGATAGGTGGCTTGAGTTGTATTTGGACTTCCTCGATGAATCTTTGAATCCGTCGAGGTCACTCGTAATAATAATAATAATGATGATAATAATAATACTAATTTAAACATGGCATGGATAGATTACAAGAAATCATTCGATTCCCTCACACACTGCTGGATCCTAAAATCACTGAACATATTTGGAATTAGCAAAAACATATGTTCGTGTCTGGCTACTGCTATGAAATCATGGAATACAACATTAATAGTGAATAATGAACGATTTGGAGATATCAGCATTAAACGTGGAATTTTCCAGGGTGATCCCTTGTCACCATTGCACTTCAACATTTCTTTGATACATTTGTCTATGATTCTGAAGAAAACAAAACTTGGATATGAAATGCATAATAGTAATATTAAAATTTCCCATCTGTTGTATATGGATGACTTGAAGCTATATGGAAAATCGGCCCAGCAAATAGACTCTTTATTGAACATAGTTCGTATTTTCAGTCAGGACATGAAAATGGGATTTGGTTTAGATAAAAGCGCAATTTTATCTATTAAACGAGGAGTAATTAATGTCATTAGCAATTTTAAATTTGATCAAGAGAAATATATAAAAGCAATTTCAGCTGAAGAACTCTATAAATACCTAGGAATATTAGTAGCCAATGATATTCTCCACTCGAAAGTTTAACATCAGTCAGCACCAGAGGACATCCAAAGAGTTAGATATATTATGAAAACATAGCTAAATGGACTAAACACAATTAGAGCAATGAATTCTTGGTTGATATCAGTTATCCGATACATAGCTGGCATAATAAATTGGGCAAAAGAAGACCTGGAGAAACTCGACCGCAAAACTAGAAAACTAATGACTATGCATCATGCCTTACATCCACGAAGCGATGTTGACCGGTTGTACCTTCCGAGGAGAATAGGTTTACGGGGTCTGCTGCAAGTGAGACAGACTCTGGATGAAGAAGAAATTGGTTTAAAAAATACATCGACAATAGCTCTCAGCCAATGATGCTTCATGCAATTACACAAGAGGTCAACAGGAAAAAAATATGATTACAAAAAGGAACAACAAAATATCCGATATATATGCGCTGGTAAAATAAACCCTTGCATGGCCAATATCTTCGAGATACTGAGGACAAAATTGACGTGAACAAGACATGGCAATGGCTACAACAAGGATACATTAAAAAAAGAAACAGACGGATTTATTCTAACAGCTCAAGAACAGGCATTACAAATTAACGGAATCAAAGCAAAAATTTTCATCATCAATAATAACAGCAAATGCAGATTATGCGACAGAAAGATGAGACTGTAGAACATCTAATCAGTGCATGCAGCAATATAGCACAAACTGACTATATATATATATATATATATATATATATATATATATATATATATATATATATATATATATATATATATATATATATATATATATATATATATATATATATATATATATATATATATATACCGCCATGATCAAGTGGCCAAAATAGATCATTGGCATATTTGAAAAAATATGACTTTTCTACTTCTGATAACTGGTTGCAGCATAAATTAGAGACTGTATTGGAAAACGAAACAGCAAAAATTGTCTCGGACTTTAGAATACAAAACTGATCGGCGTTTGGAACACAATAGACCTGACATCACAATTATCGAACATCGACAGGTTTGGATTATAGATATTGCAGTACCCAGTGATAACAACATCAACAACAAAGAACTGGAAAATATTACTAAATATCGAGATCTGGCAATCAAAGTTGGCGACTGAGGCTTAAACACACCCAAGTCATTCCAATAGTTATCGGTGCACTTGGTGCAACTTCAAAGAAGCTGTCCAACTATTTACAGCAATTAAAAATCAATCAATGACTCCATATGACCTACAAAAAACAGTATTCCTTTGAACAGTACATATTTTAAGACGCTCCCTGTCGGACTATTCTTAGATTCTTAGGTAGAATCTGAATTGTTCTGAATCACCAGTCAAATGTTTATTTATACTATATCTTGTGTTGACTGTGTATCAGTTATGCGAATAAAAAAAAAAAAAAAAAAATAATAATGTAATATTATTATTATTATTGATAATAATAATAATATTACACCTGACGCACCAATGTCTACCCCGCATATATACTGGATTTTTAGCTACGGTACCTCAGCTGATTATTATGTTTATAAGTTATAAACTATTATCTTTAAAATTTTATTTGTCTAGCAAAAATCCAAAAATAAGTACACAATTAAAATCAAAGTCAAAAATTGTCCAAAGTCACTTAAACACAGAATACACAATACACTCAATATGTTTCACATTCAAAATTGAAATGATGCTGAAAAAAATGTAAGAAGTGCATATTTGGATAGACGTTATTTCGTCTATCCAAATTCGAAGCGGAATTTAAGAAAACGAACATCGTAATATACACCTATGTTTCAGACTAAATATTTGGATAGATCAGTGTTTCTGAAACTTCAGATATCCTGCAACTATACTCAGTGAGTATAGTTGCTGTTGTGTCTTTAATTTTCATTATTACCAAGTACCTTTTCAAAATACCCTTATCAAAATAATAATAATAATAATAATAATAATAATAATAATAATTACAAATATATTTCTTTGTAAATGTCTGTTTTATTTGAGTTCAGATGTCCATTTAAACAAAAAAAATATGATTTATTTTTAATAGAACAAAATTTATAATGGTACTAGACATTTTTAGTTAATATAAATAATTTATCATCATTGAGACAAGTGAAATTGCCTATTTCTATATCTGCTATATTGCTCTCTTTTATGCGTTTTATAAATCCAGTCTTTAATCAATGATCCATACTTAAGAATTTGAAAGCTAAAAAAATTACCATATTTACTCGACTATAACTCGCACTTTTTTCCGAAAATTAAAGCTAAAAAATCGTGATATGAGATATATGCGGGGATTTTGGGAAACTAAGGTTTTCAGGGAAAAAAAAACTGAAAATGGGCATGACTTACCAAGAAGCTTCTATTCTCCATCATTTCTGTCCTCGAGAGCGGTTTCATAGTGTGCAGTCAAAGTTATCTACCCAAATAGAGTCATCTTCTTTCCCATTATATCAAGCAAAATTACAGTAATTTAAGACTTGGGATACGTAATGAACAATCATTGACAAATTACTAATGAGAAGTGAAAGATGTGCGCGATTGTAGGCCAGTAGAGAAAAAGCAACTATTAAGATGTGCATATGATTGGTGCAGTATTAACAAAAGATCGCGTGACCCAAACAAAACAAGCTGACAATTGAATTGAAATGCTAATTCTCTTAAACCGATGTCCATAATATCTGAAACGCATTCACTATATATTTCTTAGTTTTAACACGTTCATGTCAAGCAAAACTATATGTTGCGCCTGCAACATGTGGTTTGCTCCAGTCTATACAATAGTTTCTGTTGGAGGGAAGATGTGATTATTAGTTAGTGTTTATATATTTCCAGTTGTCTCTAATTGCACTATTTGTTGAGAAATATATTACACCTTATTCGGTGACATGATAAAACTAATTTCTGCAGTATAGTTGCTGTTGTGGAGGGAGTGTTGTTTACTGAGGGGAGCGAATTATCCCTCCAATGCGAAAGTCGGGGGCGATAGTGATTCGCAATTTGAGTAGGAGAATTCATGCATAATATAATTTAATATATATATATATATATATATATATATATAGACTATAAAAGTTTATGAAATTTCACATCGTATGATACTTTATGGATTGTTTCCTTAAGTATCTACTAAGTGAGTTCTAAAATGTTTTGTTTTAGTATGTATGACTGTAATTTTTTTATTAATAAAATATAATGAGCATAAATTTAACTGTCAATGGGAACTGGCGCCTTTTTTATTTGCTAAACTAAACGCTGTATTTTTGTAAAATATCATGTTGCCGTAATACGGCTGAACGAGCGCCCTTATTAAGCAGCGCCGTGAGGCCAGCTGCCTCTATGCTACACACCCTGTCGACGGCACAGCGTAAGAATGAATTCACAGTCTGTCTTAAACTAACAATTTCTACTAAAAATATAATAAACAATCGAGAATATTTATACAATTTTCGCTGAGTCGATGCTTACTCTGTGAAATAAAATCTGTAGTAATATTGATAACGTTTCACTTCAAACAAATTATAAAAAAACTGGTGATGTATTAAGTTAAAAATGTTAGATTATTAAAATTCATAATAATTTGACTGATTTAAAATTTCATTTTTATTGCATTAACTATAATTTGTAATTGTGATATTTATATAGTACGATATAATTCAAGAATAGGAAAATTTATATATATATATATATATATATATTTATTTATTTATTTATTTATTTCCCATGGTGAAATGGTGCCCCTATCTTCAAGCGCCCTTGTGCTGCACACAATCTGCACAACTACACAGCTCGGCCCTGCTCTCAGGGCTCCCACTGGCTACCGAGCACATCCCTTAGGTGGCAGATATGGGGAAAACCCTGTCTACCATCCATTGGACATCAGGGTAGCTCTGAATGTATTGAATAAAGAACCATGGACCAGTGGTTTGGGGACTGGTGAACCCATGTGAAATTATTGCCATTCACCAATCTGCAGTGAGCCAGTGTGATGAATTATGGCCCAATCTTCCAAGATGAATCAAAAAGAAATATAATGGCTCTCATTCCCTGCAGGTCAAATTGTTATTACCTATGGCAGCAGATAGTTCAACATGAAGGCAGAGGGTACTAAGAATCCCTGGGTAACCAGAGCATGCTGCCATTGGAAGCTAGACCTTGCCACTTTAAACTGTAGGACTCTGAGTAGTGGAGCATGGCTACCTGAACTAACTTAAGAGCTAAAGCAACTAAAATGGGACATTCTCGGACTGTGTGAAGTTAGACGTAATCATGAATCCGACTCCACTGATTCTTTTCTTATCTTGGCCTCTATAATAAAGTTTATCTCCATTTTTAAGTTTCTTCGATTTAAAAATGGAGATATACTTTATTACAGAGGCCAAGATAAGAAAAGAATCAGTGGAGTCGGATTCATGATTTACAATAAATTGAAGAACAACAACATAATAGAATTTGACAATATATTATTATTATTATTTGACACCTCCAGGGAGTCAAAAAAAAGTCCAAAGGAAGACTCATCGCGGGAGGGCACCAGCTCTACAACTCCATTTCCAACACTCAATCACCAACTGACTGCAACTATGCTAATGCTATCTATTGCCGACCACCACTGGTATTTCCACAGATAATCACAAACATTCATCCCCATGGCGGGATTCGAATTCGTGGTCTTTTTTGGCTGGAGAACGGATACGCTACCTACTCGGCCAACCAGGCTGGCAATATCTGATCTGATCGAATATTGTTATCCAAATCTCAAAACGTCATACTGATTAAGAAATTGAAGACTTCTATCATGATGTATCCCAGCTTTACAATAAAGGAAAACATCATTTCAGAATTGTAATGGGACACTTTAATGCTAGAATTGGTATACAACAATCAGATGAAAGCTCAAAGGGAAATTTTGGATACGGCATGAGAGATGATAGAGGAGTAAGGTTAATAGAATATGCAGAGAAAGAAAACCTACATAAAAAATTGTTTTTTCAAGAAAAAAAAAACACATAGGAAGTGGATATAGAAAAGTCCAAATGGAAAAACTAGTGAAATTGACTTTATCCTCAGCAAAAAGAAAAACATCTTTCAAGACTGTTCTGTGATTAACACCTTCAACATTGGAAGTGACCATCATATGGTACACAGTAAGATTCAAATAAACTGCCAAAAAGAAAGAAGAAAAATGTTTTAAAGATGAAAGCAAAACATAGATGTAACTCAACAATAAAAAAGATATATTACACCATGAACTAAACAATAGATTTAAAAATCTTTTATCGATGACAATGCTGATTCATGAGAGAGTAATGACATTATTACTCAGGATTAAAGATACCAATAAATTATATACTTGGTTTAATCTTTTATCCAAATATATGCAAACAAAGTTTGCACCTGAAGTATTTTCAGGACTGGGGCAACTCGTATAAAGAAGCTGATGACATCACATCATTTGCCTTGGTATCTCATAATGCAAAGCACATATCCTTACTGATATGTATAATGTTATGCATTATGGGAAGGGCCACTACCCAGACTGGTTTCCCTGTTTAAGTGCAGTGTTACCTGTACAAAAATGTGTGATCACTCAGATCACCCGACAATGAGCGATCATTTAACTCAGTGGTGGCTCTCTGCTCGGTGACAGGCTCCCCTGCGAACAAGCAGAACCACTCATATTCCAGGAAAAGCATCAGCCAAGGAAGCTCTAATACAGGCCACCCCAACATATCCAAATCCTTGGATGCTCAAAAGCTCCCAAAGGCAAAACATTAAGGGAGCAAAAACTTTGCTCCCCCAGAATCAAACCACCAACTAGTTTCTCTGTTTATGTGTGGGGGTTACCTCTCCCAAAACTCCTGAGATCCCTCAGATCAGTGAGTGACCTGAGTGATCATTTAGCTCAGTGTTGACTCTGCTCAGTGACAGGCTCCCTTCCCACCAAGCAGAACTGCTCATATTCCAGGGAAAGCATCCACCAACGAAGCTCTAATACAAGCTACCTGAAGAGATCCAAATCCCTGGATGCTCAAAAGCTCCCCAAGGCAAAAACCTTAAGAGAGCAAAAAACTCTGCTTCCCCGAATGAAGCTACCAAATGGTTTCGATCTTTATTGAGATCTCATCAGTGGGAACCAGACCCTGAGGTGATGTAATAAGGTTGAAGTAATGCAGAAGTCATATTTTCATATACAAGTTGTCAAAAGGTGCCACACATTATTAAATTACTCTGGATTAGAGAAAGTTGGAAGTTTTTTCACTTGGTTATACTATAAATTAAAGATACCAAGAAATTGTATACATGGTTTAATCCTTTATCCAAGTGTAAGCAAACAAAGTTTGCACCTTAAGTATTATTACCCAAAACCTTTTACAATGCTCACTTGAAATACATTATGAAGGAAAGGAAAGGAGACTCACTTGAAATAGCTAGTACTACAGAACAGAAACAAGACAAAATTTCTGAAGAAACAAAGAGAAATGAAACAATCAAAATAACCTATAGAATAAAATTGAATACACTGAATTGGGCAATGATCTGAAAACGTATCACAATAGAAATAAGAAAATTCAATTGTAAATTCATACAAGCAATTGAAAGCACAAATAGTCTAAAAAAAGCCAAACAGCAATAAACAGATGGTTGCAGCCAAATTACAAGATGGGACCATAACCAGAGACAGATATGCTAGACCAAAAAGAAAAAGAATTGAAGAATTTTACTCAGTTTTATATCAGGATGATGAATTGAATGAAGAAGAAGACAACAGAATAGCCGAAGTACCAGAGATTCTACTAGAAGAAGAAGTTATGTAGAGCATCCGAAGCTTGCAAAATGGAAAAGCTGTAGGTGAGGATGAAGTTATAGCTGAACTTCTAAAAGCAGGTGGAGAAATGATGTACAAAATCTTAGCAAAACTACTTATGTCTAAAGAAAAATGATGTACCAAGAACATGGAAGAAAGCTACCCCAATTCTGATACATAAAAAAGGTCAAGTAGAAGTTATAAGTTTAGTTTAATCCCTTATCCAAGTGTGAGCAAACAAAGTTTGCGCCTGAAAGTATCTTCAGGGCTGGGGTAAGGTAGTACAACGCCGGGCAACTCATTGCAAAGGTGGAGAAATAAACTCTTAACGTCAAGCAGAAGATTTGACGACTACCCATCCATCAGTCTACTATCAGTAGTTTAAAAAATGTTTACAATGTCTTGGCTCATAGGCTTTGTATGACTCTAGACCTAGCACAACCAAAAGAACAGGCAGGCTTTTGAAGTAGCTTTAGTACAATGGACCATATTCAAGTTGTACAACAGATAATTGAACGGTGTAATGAATATCAGTTACCATCATGTTTTGGTTTTATTGATTATGAGAAAGCCTTTGATTCAGTAAAAACTTCAGGGAACATATTGCAAAGGTGGTGAAGGTAACAAGGTAACCAAAAAGATTGCTGCAATACTGAGAAGGATGCTGACCTCCAGAGTAAAAGATTTGTCATTCCATTGTATAAAGCCCTGATCAGACCACACTTGGACTATTGTTCTTAAATTTGGTCCCCAGGATTTCAAGGGAATAAATTAACCGTAGAAAGAGTGTAGAGGCAGATAACAAAGATGATATCAGGACTACAATGCTAATTATGAAGATATGGGGGAATGCGAACTGCAGAATTAGATAGAAGAAGAAGAAGTGATATGATTGAGACTTTTAAACTATTGAGAGGTAGTTACTGGGTTGACACTAGGGAGCTTTTTCATTTGATGGAATGGATGGAAAGGAGCAAGGACAAGGAGGCATCCCTGGAAGTTTGAATTACAAAATGAAGTTGTGAGCAAGAGGGTTTTATTTATTTAGCATTTGGCTAAGAATACATGCATATGCCATCACACACAAGAGGGCAAGGAGTGGTTTCTTTGCATGGAGGCTGGCTGAACCATGAAATGCATTGCCTGATGGAGTTGTGAGAGCATGATCGGTCAATGAGTGCTATGATAGACTTTATGTTTTCTAAGATGAGTCATATGACTCCATGAAGGCCTGAATCATAATAATAAAATAATAATAAATGAGTTCTGAGAACAAATGTTGGATTGGCTCTCATCCAGATGGTAATCTAGTTTCATAGTCATCTTATACACTTCTTTCCAATGAGTTTACCACAATTTCATTTTAGGCTTAATCTAGTATGGCTTGTTATTCTCTCTGATCCTTGGTAACTGTCATGAAATATTAATTTTTTCTTATAATCTGCCTTTAATCAGTACAGAGGACAGCAGATGATGGAATCTTAAGAAATATGCTGACATGACTGTGGACCTGAGCCATTTATTCCAACATGGCTTAAAACATCAGCAAACATCTGAATGAGAGCCTCCATCAACATCTGTTTACAGATCTCTGCTATGCATAGGCCACTGCCATTGTACATGCTGCCTATTGAGAGGTGATGACAGTATTCACATACTGGCAGTATGTGAATACCATTGCTCTGCATTAAAATATATATTACGGGTACGTAATATATATTTTAAACAATTTCTCTCATTTCATCAGTTAGTGCAGTCGTTATTTTAGCACCATTCAATAATTCCAGGGCTTTATACACTTAGGTAGATTATATCAGATTCCTCTGTGCATTTTTAAAATTCTAATATATATATATATACTCGCACACATGCACACACACTTTAGTTTTAAAGAGAAGTTGTTTTCTATTTATTAATTTTACATTCTCTGTGACTATATTTTTCTTTCATATACTTTTACCTTGACTTATTTTTTTTATGTAGTTCCCATCCACAAAAGGATGGGAAATACATGGTTTAATATGTAATTTTTAAACATTATCATGGCACATAATATATCCTAGGTTGTTAATATGCCAAAAAACAACCAACTAATTATAGAATCTTTGTATAAAACATTAAAGTTTTCCCAAAGAGCAATATTAGAAATGGACCTATATAAGACAACTCCTGATACCTAGTGATGATAATCTCATTCCAACAGAGCCATGACATAAGGTGTGACAAATGTGTCACCCCTTATTATTAAAAGATACTCTGGATTAGAGATAGTTGTTGAAAGTTTTTCCACTGGTTATACTAGTGGTGATAATCTCATTCCAACAAGCCATGACAAGCAATATTTGAGTATGACCATATTTGTGGTGCTTGAAGCGTTTCAAAGGATTCAGGTTTACTTCTGACAGGAGTAGTCTTAACTGTCCTTGTTAGGCTTCCTTCTGCTTACTTATTCCCAAGCATGTCAGAGAATTAAAGATTCAAGAATCAAATCAGAGCAGAATATTCCATATGAAATGGTGAAAACGAAGTTTACCATAACAACAATACAAAGACATTAACTCATATACCTGTCTACATAGAAATGTAGACAGCTATCTCCCAATTTTCACAGTAACATAATCCCTAGATGCTACAATTTAGTCTTCATCTCACTAGAACAGATTCAAGAAATCTAACAAATATGACCTCTCTCTCACTCTGATGAAAATACAATAAAAATGATTCCTCATTTTATAGAAATGAGATATCCAGGAAATGAGGATCTAAGCACATATCAAGGCATGTATAATGCTATGCATTATGGGAAGGGTCACTACCCAGACTGGTTTTGACCTTTATTGAAGTCTCATCAGTGGGAGCCAGATCCAGAGGTGATACTAAGGTTGAAGTAATGCTGAACTGATATTTTCATATACGAGTAGCCAAAAGGTGTTACACCTTATTATTAAAAGATACTCTGGATTAGAGATAGTTGTTGGAAGTTTTTCCACTTGGTTATACTATAAGTTAAAGATACCAAGAAACTATATACTTGGTTTAATTCTTTATCCGAGTGTAAGTAAACAAAGTTCATGCCTGAATATGGATACCAAGAGCTTCCATATATACAAGTTGTCCCAGTCCTGAAAATACTTCATAGACTTCAATAGACTTAAGTTCAAGTGTAGTCGCCGACTGATTCTAGGAACTTTTTCTAAGTCTTTCTTCAACTGGTCCTCAAGTTAGTCAATCTCTGGCACAGGCAAGTGGGTTT
Source organism: Typopeltis vanoorti (assembly GCF_054136105.1). NCBI lineage: Eukaryota > Metazoa > Arthropoda > Arachnida > Uropygi > Thelyphonidae > Typopeltis > Typopeltis vanoorti. The sequence goes on along the minus strand of NC_143571.1, from coordinate 69,728,460 downwards.
TTTCTCCCATAAACACTGGTTTTTCGTCCTGCAAACTGAAGAAAATTGACCGTAGATCCCACATTATTTCAGACAGTAACATATCCTGTTAGGGTTAGGTACCAAGAGATGGCAGTACTTGTTTGCCAGTCTCTTCATCACTTGCTGCCTATAATTAGTGATAGACATTGGCCAGCAATCTCTGATTGGCTACCAGTGGAGATTGAACTGCACACTCAGTCTCCAAAAGCTAGATAGGGTTTAAAGGCCTTGCCTGCTCCCTATAAGGGAATAATAGGCATTAGCTTATTTTTTACTCCGATTTAGCTTTCCACATAATACTCGATACTTTTCTGACCTGAGCTTTATATTTCATAGCTCCTCTCATTCTTATTTTCACAATATTTTTTTTCAGATCTTGTGGATCTCTTGCTTAATAAGGTTGCACATCCATTTTACTCGCAACCTATTTATTCTTCGAACACCAAGGATACATTAAGATAATACTTCATTTAAGCACTTTTTCAAAGAATCCTACACTGCTGACATTTTTCCTATTCATTAACTAATACCATGGGACCAAAGATAATCAATCTCTTAAGCTGATCATAATTTCCAGCTTTGTAGTTCAAGTATATAGTCTGTTCTAATAGGAACATGAATACAGAAGAACGAATGTTCCAAGAAACCACAGCATGATCACTGTTACCAACTGGTCGTAAAATAACCATATTCTTGACAGAGACCCTTCTGACACTAAGCAAATACAACACTCTTTGACCTCGAGTTCCTTCTTTCACATGCTGCTGAGAAAGTTGTCTCACAATAATTCAATAAATTCCTTCTTTTTTTCTTCTTCTTATGAGATTTCTCTTCTACCCAATCAATGTTTGGAAAATTAATGCCACCCATAATGATCACTTGTTTAACACCTATAAGGCTAAATTGGCAATATATTTCTTCGTTCCCTGCAATTGACCCACCAGGTCTGTAGCAACACCCCACCATATACAGTATTTCGTTTCGTTTTGTTAGCCTCCACTTCACACCAGATAGACTCAAACTCACTGCCACATGGAACATTGCTATCAGTTTTCTTGCATTTCTACTCTAACTGGACTTAAGTCATCTGATATCACATAATACTCCCCCTCCTCCTCCCCTATCTCAAATCAAAAAAAAATCCGCTAATGCTTTTTTGTTTCTGCATACAGGGAGAGGCAAGCCCGTTTAAGCCCTATCTAACTTTTGGAGACTGACTGGGCAGATCAATCTCCACTGGTAGCCAATCAGAAATAGCTAGCCCAAGGCTATCACTAATCGGTACACAGTGAAGAAGACAGGTAATAAGTGCCGCCATATTGTGGTCCCTAACCCTAATACAATGTTTTCAATGTCTGAAAATAAGTGTGGGTTCGACGGCCGATTTTCTTCAGTTTATGGGAGAAGAAACCCGCTTGCCCATGCCAGAGATCGACTAACTCAGGAACCGGTCGAAAAAAGGCTTAAAAATGTTCCCCCATTCGGCGACGAGACTCGAACTTAGGTCTTTCTTCATGCGGTCAGGTGCAAACGCTACTCCTAATGTACACATGCTCCTCCTTTCTCTCCTGTTCCAAAAAATAATACACTCGTTACACTCGATCCCAGTTACCATATCTGATTCTAATAGCCAGGCTTCAGTAATGCCAACAATTTCAGATCACATCGTATATTCAATAAAGCAACAAACTCAACCCCTTTGTTTCTGTTGCTCCTGGCATTTGTATAGATATAGACATAATAAATTACCACCTAGGCTGTTTATATATAATTAGATATACAATCTATTTTGGCCTTGTTGTAGAACCTTCTTTTCTGTTCACAGACATGGTTAAAAGGTCCAAACCCAAAGCATACTTTTCTACCCCATCGCTAGATACATAAAAATGTTCAAACCCTTGATCTAGTTTCCCTGCCTCTCAGCATTAGGTCTCTTACCCATAAGTAATTTTCCAGGCCACTGATGCCAAATGAATTCAAGTCCTACTTACTCGTAATTCTTTTGACAAATTTTTGTATAGTTATTTCAATGCAATATTCATTTTTATCCTACTTAAACTAAGACATGGTCACTTCCAATTCCCAATCCTCTGTATACTCCTGAACCAGGATGAAGATATACAGGGTGTTCGGGATAAATTTGACAGTTTCGTAAGGAAAAAGAAAATCTTCTTTGTATCTATTAAATTTAATGAATTGACAAAAAAACATTACAGGCAGAGTTAATTACAATACTATCAACAAGATTTACTCAAAATAACCACCATTAGCATCGATCACAGCTTCAATTCTGCTTCGGAACCTCAAATAAGCTGATGCTACAGTCTCCCTGGGAAGGGCCGCAAAAACTGTTTTAATTTTATCCATTAACTGGGCTTTTGTATTACTGGAAGTGCGATTGGTGTCTTTTTCAACTGCGCCCCATACAAAATAATCCATGGGGTTAAGGTCTGGGGAGTTTGGAGGTCAAACATTTGGACTGGTGAAGTCGTAGAAATTTTCAGACAACCATTTTTGACTTTTCCCAGAGGTGTGGCAAGGGGCCGAATCCTGCTGCCATACATACGGCCTACCATTGGCTACCCTTGTTATCCAGGGCTTGACTACAGTTAGCAACTCCACGAACAAAGCCCGAATTCCAATGCCAGGGTTCTTCAACACCTGTTCCTGCAGATTTGCGAGGAATTCTGCTGTACGAACGCAATCAGATCATCTGCTAGGGATCTTTCTTCTTGCTACATCCTCGTAGTCACCATTGCAAGTCTCTAGTTCATGCCTGATTGTTTTTACTGTATTCAGGGAGCATTGGGCAGCAGTCGTAATATCCTTATTTTGATGGCGGGCACGAATCATCATGATACAAGTTATTCTCTTCCATGATTCAGGTGGGTTCCAGCTATCCATCCTTTCTGACATCTTGTATATGAATGAAGAAGGGTCCAAACTTTTAAATGAAGAGAAGTGTGTGTTAATACATGTAACTTACGGAAAAATATAATTAATTATAAATATGTCAAATTTATCCCGAACACCCTGTACTTCATGAATAACATAGAGAATGAGGCATTTCTTGTCTTATCTCAACATGAACTTGTATACATCATGTTGGAACATGGTGTTGGTAATGGCTAGTCCGTATCCTGAACAGAAATCCAGCAGATACCATTATTATAAGCGTTGCCTTTTTTTCCAAATTTTTCGAAAATATTTCTATATGCATGGTGGGATTTATTTCCTATTCTACGATTTAGATCTCCAAACAAGTATTACTCGTTTCATTTTCTTTGTTTGCTGCCTGCACTGACTGGAAAATTCCTTCACTTTTTCCTTAGTACCTTCTGTAAGACCATAACCACAAGTAAGTTTCAGTGTCCATTTCTGCATTTTGTCCAGATAACTACTCAAAATTGCCTGCCAATCAAGAACTTCATTTTCATGTTTAGTATTGAATGGTATCACTACTCCTTCCTTTCCTTGATCACTGCCTTAATAGATTCCATACTTATTTAGTATGATCTCACTTGTTTTTGAGTTTGTTCCAGTAGCAGATTTTTCACTGTTCGTCTTTGTTGAAAACAGCATAGGCATGTTTAACCAAGTGATGCTCCGGATAGCATGGTATCTCATCATATGTATTTCTGGTTTAGGCCAGGAGTGGGCACAATTTGTTTGGTTAAATCCCAAATTTCCAACCCATCCTCATTTGTTTAGTACCCATGGATGCTTATTAACACTGTGCACTGCATGGTGAGAATTGGACATTAGGTCAGAAGTCCCAATCAGTTCTCTACATTCATTAAATGTAGAGGACTCCTAGTTATTTGGCTTTGACCCTTAAGCGACCCCAATTTGTGGATTTCATATGAAATTTTCTGTTGTTTGTGTTTATCTACATTACTATGCATTTTCTTTTTTTTCATGTAACTCATCACAATAGATTTATACATTCATTCAAAGTTTTAGAATTACTTTATGATGAGTCCCTAAGTTTAGGTTTGATTGTGTATGAAATTAGTTAAACAATTTCTACAAAGCAGGTAAATAGCTGTTTACTTCTGAACTCCATTAAGTGAAGTAATTTCAACCCAATAAATATTCTCTTTCATCATTCCTAACACACCTCCCCCACCAATAGCTCAGTGAAAGTGGCATGTGCTTCTAAGGACATGCCACTTTCTAAGGCCACATGAAGGTAGAGTATCATAAGTTTGATTCTAGTGACCAACTAGAGCAAGCATGTCAAACTCAAAGTCTAACACGGGCCAAATAAACGAGGTTTAAGTTTATGTGGGCCACAAAAAACAAAAACTTCAACTTTCGTAAGAACGCAGGTTTATTTTGAAAAGTACAAGAACAATGATAAAATTAATGTTTTCTCCCTGACACTTGGATCTCTTCTCTGCTACTATCTTTCCTACTTCAGGGGAAATCTTGTTCGCAGTGATTACTTTCAAAACTGAACCAAGGTGATGTCAGTAATTCTGGATATGACAGGAGACTCATTTCCCTTCATAACTGTAAATAACTACTCACAGTGATAAGTACTTCCAAACATGGATATAATTTCATATGCGAATTTTCGAGTATTTTTAAACCTGGCAGGTAAATATTTGTAAAATCCAGGCACGCCAACTTCACTGAATTTTGCCTTCAAATCTGAATGGCACTGGATCTCAATCACTGCCATTTGCATTTGATTAGGTACTGATTCAATATTTATTGAAAAAATCGAAAACTTGTCTTCCAAAAATTTAAAATCTGCAAACCTTGTTTCAAATTCAGTTCTAAGGCTTACAATTTTTTGTGTATTTTTGATACGATGCAGTTTCACTTAAACTTGATTTGTTCATGTTGCATGTCGGAAAGTGCGTTAAATCTTCATTTTCCAACTGAAGATTTTAATTTTTCCCAAAGATATAGTTTTTTCCCAAAGAACTAGTTTACATTTGAATGCCTTAACTTGGTCATTCATGTTCGTAATGATCTGATCTTTTCCTTGCAGTTTTAAATTTAAATCATATAAGTGTTTTGTTATATCAACCATGAAGGATAAGTCTTGCAACCGCTGTGTCAAAAAACAGGCTTGTGTCTTGATTTTTAGTTATTAAGAACTGACATATTTCTTCTTTCAAGTCCCAGAATTGTTTAAAAATCTTGGAGCAGGATAGCCAACATACCTCAGTATAGTAGGACAAACTGGAATATCAACTAATTCACTTAAGAAAGCAGAGAACTGTCGCTGATTTAAGCTTTGAGATTTTATGAAATTAATGATTTTGATAGATGTCAACACATTTTCCATGTTTATTAATTTCGTGCATAATACTTGATGTATAATGCAATGTGTATGATGAATCTTGGATCTATCATAAATTTCACTTTTTTTTTTTTTTGCAGTAATGCCACGAAACCATTGTTTTTTCCGGTCATAGAAGGAGCTCCATCTGTAGCTACAGAAGTTAATTTTGACAGAGGTAGATTGTACTTTTGCAGAAGTTCAAAAACACAATTAAATATATCTTGTCCTGTACTAGTGTTATGCATTGGTACTAGTTCCAATAATTCCTCAAAAATGTTGAAATCCATGTTGCAAGCACGAAGAAACACAGGTAATTGAGCTACGCCCCCAATGTCTGTACTCTCGTCACAGGCAATGGAAAAAGCTTCAAAACTAGATGATTTTTGCTTTGATCTGAACATTTAAATTGTCGGCCAAATCAGTAATTCTTTTCGCAATTGTGTTTCAAGACAAAGATTGTTTGAAAAGTCTTCATATTTTCAGGACAAATCATTTCTGCAGCTTAAATTAGACATTCCTTAATGAAATCACCTTTAGTAAAAGGTTTCGAGTGTTTAGCTATCAACTTCGACAAGACGTAGCTTACATGCACCGCCGCTTCACTTTTTGGTGATACTTTAGTAAACATGAACTGTTGTTATTTCAGTCCCGACTTGAGCTCTTTCAACTTTTCTTGTCTCATTAATCCCTCGTAATTATCATATTTTGATTTATGTTGTTCATAGTGATGATTAATGTTGTATAACTTTGGTACACTGATAACATTATTACATTAAGTTTGACACCCATGAACTAGAGGAACTTTTTCTAAGCCTTTTTCAATCAGTTCATGAATTAGTTGATCTTTGGCATTGTGAACTGGTTTTTTCTCTCAGAAATCAAGTTTTTCTTCCCATAAACTCAAGGAAATCGACTGTAGGATCTGTGCTATTTCAGAGAGTAAACATAGTGTTAGGATGAGGGACCATGAGATGGCAGCACTTGTCACCTGCTTCTCTTCACTGGATGCTGAGTATAATTAGTGATGATCTTGTGCCAGTTATCTCTGCCAGTGGAGATCGAACTGTCCCACACCTCAGTTTCCAAAAAATTTAGATAGGGCTAAAACAACCTTGCCTACTGCCTATAGGAGAATAAAATGTGTTGAATATTACTAATAACAGATTAGTACTCTGAGTGAACTAAGGATTACATAATACAGAGAGTGGAATTCAAAACCCACAGCTTCTAGGATGAACGGCAGAGATGCTATCCACTCAACCAACCAGTATTGTATTTGTCCATGAATGCATTATCTGGCCAGCTTGTCTATTTTGCAAGGAAAGCTGAAAAGCCACTAACATTAATCCTCACTTAGAAGCAACCATGGTTGGTTATACAGATAAAAAATACATGTGGCTGCTACTGTTCCCAGTATCAGCACACTATATTATTTTAATACATTTAAATTGCTTTTTAGCTTATTTTGAATGCAGCTAATTCTACTAGAAGTTTTGTATTTCAGATCACATTCTGTTAGAATGTGATCTGAAATATTTAGATGGAATATTAAAAGTATACATGCTTGTCAGAAAGTGAATAACCACTGAACATTCCAATGAACCTATAAGGTAATAAAATTAATATATTTGTTATAACTACTGCTTTAGTTTCGGTGATATATTTTATTAATAACAAATAGAACCGTTACTTCCAGTAATTGGGGAAAGGAGAGTGAATGCTACTTTTCAACTTTCTTCTTAATGTATAGTCAATTCTGAGATAGCTAAATATTATTGTAGATTATAATATATCAATGAGTGATACACATACAGGCCATAAGATCTAAAATCATTTATGAGCTTTATTTACCAACATATGGTAAATAAAGCTTACAAATGGCTGCACATTTTTTTTAATACTCTAAGTTATGGAAAGCTGAGTCAGTTAAAAAAAAAACCCATAGACACTGATGATTTAATCACTTTATTTAAATATGTAAAAAATGAATGTGTAGCACAGTGGCAAAAGATAAAACTATTTTACCAACTTTACTTATGTACATAATGTTCAGTGTAAAATGAATATGTGAATCAGTTTTTTTTGTATACAGAACATCACAGTTATTTAACATTTCATTAAGTTCCATTTGATGAGAGAAACTGCTGTTCTTTTCAAGGAGCAGATGGATAAGTGATGTTATTTTATTGTGTTTCTAGATGTGCCTCGTGATAACACAATTCAAATACCAAGCTTAACAGTGATTTCTCCATCACTGTATTACAAGGAAGTTACAGATCCAAAACAAACTGAGTAAAGCAAGCACCCGTAAGGTTTCACACAAAAATGTACTTCTACTGCATATTCAAGGCACTTCAACACTCATAATTTTCTTCACTGTGTTTGCTTGATATCCTGAATTGGCTGACATTATATGATGAAACAGTACTTTATGAGTGAAATAAAATGAACTACAAATGCTGAGTTTCTTCTCATGAAAGTTGCCCCATGAACTGTTTTCAATATTGCAGTCAGATGAATAGATAAATGATTCTGTACACATCAACTTTACAATGTGTGCATGTATATATATTATAAACAAAATTAATTACTGCATAAAAAATTCTGCACTTCATCTGTGTTAGCAGACTTGGACACAGAACAAGCATTCTTAAAACTCTTTGCTTATTCACATTTTGTACAGATTAGCTCAGTAGTCAAAGTAAATATCTTATGAGTAATTCCAACACATCTGCTAAGTACATAAAATGAACATTGAAGGTGGGCTAGAGATGGCTTAACATGGAAGTCACAAATAACAACAGTTTCCAATATTTCTTCTGAAGATCACTGGGTAGCGACACCTGTGAAACAGTTTCTTGTCATCACTGGGAAAGGCGCATGCTAGATTTACATCTTCAGACTTTAAGCACGGCTATCTGTAAATAAAATCAGATTATCAATTTTTATGTTGATTACAAGGCTGATATTAATATGCAATATATACAAGTAAAATACAGTATCAAAGGACTGTTGCTTTGGATTTGTATAAAGCAACTTAAGATATGAGGCCAGTATATTATGCTTGTTAACTGCATGTGCTCATGTGGCTTGTTCGCCATTTTGCAAGATGAAAAACTATCCTTCCACTTCAGTATGAGATGGCTAACTCATTTACAACTGAAATGCACTTATAAAAGTTCTTTGATTTGTAGATGGAGATACTTAGAGATCTTCCCAATTAAAGGGCATTGTTGATAATGATCGAGTTAGAGAGGTTCTGCTTCAATCAGGAGGCCAAAGTAGTGCATAGTACAAAAATACTGAAGCAGATTCAGTATTTTCTACTTTGTATTCAGGTTTAAATGAGACTGAGGTACACTATACTTTACATTTACGGTGGATGCATTTTCAAGTCTCAACTACAGGACATATAGTAAAACAAGGTAGTATACTCATACAACGTTATACACAATATAAAAGAGCATCATTATTAGAAAGAATGAAAAAATACTAGCATTTCCTTTATCACTTTCCAGGCCAACATGAAATCTTAGGCTTTAAAACTTTTTGATCAAAATATTTATTGGAATTCATTTATTGCACAGCCAATATTTACTTTTGTATGTTTTCTATTCAGTTTGTGTATATTTGAAGCTTGTGTGTTGTGGTAATGCTTCTCTAAGATTATACGTGTGTAACAGCAGCATTGTCAAAACTAAGACAATGACACAGTTAACATACAATCAAAAGAATATCATTTATATAGTTAGTCATATTCTAATAAATAAATAAATTAAATGTTTGTCTTTCAGATAACTGCCAAATCTGACAGATTGATATTGATCGTCCTTGTTCACATTTCGTTGATGCAAAAAGTCTTCAGAAGATCCTATGAATGATCTTGCTATTTCATATAGTGCCCAGTGGTTATGTTATGGTGACCTAATCTTCAGATTCAATATTTTCAGGAAAGGAGCAGTTAGCATATCTACTCTACAGCCAAAAGGTGTGGATTTGAATCTCGCCATGGGCATGAATGTTTGTGATTGTCTGTGAAAATACTAGTGGTGGCGATGGGCAGTAGATGATGCAGTTCGCTGTAGTTGGTGGATTGAGTGGTGGAGATGGAGCGTTGTATAGCAGGTGCCCACCCTCGATGAGTCTTTGGACTCCTTGGAGGTGTCATATAATAATACATGTTCTTCAAATCTCGTCTCAGCAGATCAAGCAGTTTGACAATAATATAAACAAGGAAAAATGAAAGAGTTTGAGAACAGGAACCAAACCTTGGAGATTCAGTGGCAAGCCTTGAAGAAAACCCTGATTGATTCAGCCAGAGAGGGATGTGTCGAGGTTGTCTGCAAGGATAGACTAATCAAAACTCCATGGTGGAAACAGGAAGTTAAAGAGGCAGTGAAGGAAAAGAAGAAAGCATATCAAAAGTTCCTGTCAAATAAGACAACTTTTTCCTCTTAGAGAATACAGAGACAAATGTAAGAAAGTAAAACACTGTGTAAAACTAGCTAAACAAAAGTCATGGGAGGACTTTGGCAAGAACATAGAAAATAAATATCAAGAAGGTGGTAAGATATTCTGGAGACTGTTGAAGAAGCTTAGAAATGGAGAAAAGAGTGCTGTAAAAGAAGTTAGAGATGATAAAGGTGCCTTAAAACGGGAGAAAAAGATATCCTTGAAGTATAGAGTTATTACTTTGAAAAATTGCTAAATGAAACAAGCAGTGATAGCACAGTGGTAAAAAACACTCAATAGGCATACAGTCAGGAATCCATACATGAAGAAGAAAAAGTCATCAAAGGCTTGAAATGTGGAAAGGCAGCAGGAGTAGATGATATTCGACCAGAAATGCTGAAGTGTGGTGGTATAAGTCTTACAGTAGCTGCACTGCATAGTTCAGAAAGCCTGGATAGAGGGACGAATTCCCGATGATTGGAGTAGAACTCTAATAGTGCCCATATATAAAAAGGGAAATAAAAATGAATGTGAAAATTACAGAGGTATTTCCCTACTGTGTGTTCCTGGCAAGATCTATGCAAGTATACTTGAGAAACGGTTGAGAAGAATTGTGGAAGAAAAGCTTGGTGAAGAACAAGCTGGATTCAGGCCAAATAGAGGCTGTCAGGATCAGATCTTCACTTTATGACAAATAGTCGAGAAAGCATGGGAATATAACAAAGATCTATATTTAAGTTTTGTCGATCTGGAAAAGGCATATGACAAGGTGCCAAGAGAGAAGCTATTCAATACGCTACAGTTATATGGTGTCAATGGGGCATTATATCAAGCAATACTTAGTCTGTATTTGAGTTGTAAGTCGGCAGTTAGAATTGAAGGATGTACAGGAAGATGGTTTAATGTTAAATCTGGTGTGAGACAAGGATGTACATTATCCCCTCTGTTATTCATTATCTATATGGATCACATTATGAAGGAATGTGGTATTAAACCTGATATCAAAATTGGAGATGTTAATGTCAGCTCTTTGCTTTATGCGGATGATGTTATACTTCTAAATAAATCCGCTACAAGTCTGCAAGATTCTCTGACTAAATTGAATAGCTGTTGTAATAGATATGGTATGAAGGTCAGCATTAAAAAGACAAAGACAATGAAAATAAGTAGAATTGTTGAAAATGTCAACTGTGTTGTGAACGGGGAACCTGTGGAAACAAGTAAAACATTTCAGCTACTTAGGCATGATTTTTAGTGAAGATGGTAAATTAAATATGGAAATAGACAACAGAATCAACAAAACTGGTATGGTAGGAAGTCAACTGAATAAATTCATATGGAATAAGAGAGAAATTAGTCGGAACACTAAATTAGCAGCATACAAGACAGTGTTCGAACTAGTTTTAACTTAATGATCTGAGAGCTGGGTCAGAAGTAAAACACTTGACCAAAGACTAGAGAACGCAGATATGAGATTCTGAGAAAGATTAGAGGCATGAACAGATGGCATCGATGGCAATATTATATTAAAAACGAGGATATTAGGAAAGAACTTGACATTGTCGGCATCCAGGAATGCGTTAGCAGAGCTAATCTCAGGTGATATGGTCACTTAAACAGAATGGGCGAGGAAAGATTAGCAAAACAAGTGTTCTCTGCAGGTTGGCAGGAAAACGACCCAGAGGAAAACCAAGATATAGGTGGATTGATACGGTACAATGTGCCTTAGATGATAGAAATATAAGATCTGATAATGATAATATTGGAGTCTTGACAAGTAATAGACTGATTTGGAGGTAAATTGTAGATAGGAAGTTAGTAATGATGTAAATTTTTCATGTAGTACTATCATATCCCTTGAGGGTACGTGTCAAGAATTTGATAATGATAAACAAGGAATTCTGGACATATCAGGAAGAGACTATATATATATATATACTTTGTTTTCATTAAAAAAAAAAAAAAATAGTTTTGTTCCTGGAGAGAAGGAAGTGGGAAAGTTGAATTTTCATAGGATAAAAAATTCTTCTGTAAATAATTCAAATTCGATTTCTGACAAAACCAATGACAAATTTCTGTTGCAATTTCAAGTAGCTGAGTTTCTTGCTGCCCTTGCACCAAATTAGTCTCATGCCAGCCATTGGCACAATTAGTTGCGATTTCTGACATTTTGACTCCATGCAACTACTCACATATTTTTTGAGTGATATATATATATATATATATATATATATATATATATTTTTTTTTTAGTTTTGTAATTTTATGCATATATTCTTGTTCAGTCACAATGATTATATTTATGGATGCCACTGTGTAATATGCCCAAAATCAAAGGATAGTAAAATAAGATCAGTGTGAAAAATGTCTGAGCTTTTGTTGCAACGAGCATTCTTCAGTAAGATGCAATAACTGTTCAGAAAATTACAACTGAATAAAAATGTTAGTAATTAATATAAATATAATTATATTTATTATATAAATATTACTTTATTAATATACAGGTAGTCCTCGACTTACGATGGGGTTACGTTCCAACCTCTCCGTCATAAGTCGATTCTGACGTAAGTCGAGGACTTTTGTTAATTCTTGATTTGTTTGATTTCAGTTATAATATTTTCATAAATTAAGTTACTATATAACTTAAAACAGTGAAAAATGTATAAACTTACATAAACATTTATAAATAATTTATTAGCACATACAAATACATAAATACAAAATTAAGAAAGAAAAATTTAAGAAAAAAATACATAAACGCATATCAAAAATGGTGCACTTACTTTACTTTGAAATTCCTTTAAATATTAGTTAACATAAACAAAAAACTTATTAACAGTGTCTTTAATTAAACAGGTGAGTAATTGTCACTTATTTGGACGATATGGTTATTTCTCGTGATCGGGAGTAGAAATAAGAAAATTGGTTAATGTTTTCATTTAAAAAAAAAAAAATAGTTTTGTTTCTGGAGAGAAGGAAGTGGGAAAGTTGAATTTTCATAGGATAAAAAATTCTTCTGTAAATAATTCAAATTCGATTTCTGACAAAACCAATGACAAATTTCTGTTGCAATTTCAAGTAGCTGAGTTTCTTGCTGCCTTTGCACCAAATTAGTCTCATGCCATCTCATATATTTCGTGATAACACCTGACTGCTTCTTGAATTTGCTTTTCGACTTTGGCGAAGCAATCAGTGTCTTGATCCATATTTTCAAGTAGCTGAAGTCCTTGATTTAGTTTAGAAAATACTTCAGCTAATCCTTTTACAGTAAATTTTTTTAATGATTTCGCTTCTTCGTCTTCCTCGTTATTCCTCTCTTCTCCTACAACTCTTTTGTTTTGGAAAATCAAGTCTTGATCAGTCAGTTCACCTTTTTTCGTGATCTGATAATTCTTCTATATCGGTAATATTGATTTCTAAATCCAGTTTTCTTGCAATTTCAATGATTTCTTCACCAATTTGTTCTAACATACTAGGCTCATTGTACCCTTTGAGTGTCTTCTGCAGTAGTAACTTCTTCCAAATTCCTCGCATATATTGTTCCGATACTTCCTTCCAAGAAGTTCCAATGTTCTGGATACATTGGTTAATATTGTAATTTTTCCAAAACTCGCGTAATGTTATAGCATCGTTGTCCATTGCTGTTATTGCTTTAGAAAATGTAGTTTTCAGGTAATATGTCTTGAATGTAGCAATCGAACCTTGATTCATAAGCTGAATCACAGCTGTTGTATTGGGCAGTAGATACATCACATTTATATTTTCATTCAAATTGCAGATGTGAAGAGGGTGTCCTTGAGCATTGTCAAGCAGCAATAGAATTTTAAAAGGAATGTTTTTTTCAAGACAGTAGGCATGTACTTCGGGAATAAAACAATTTAAGAACCAGTCTTTGAATAAAACAATTGTCATCCAAGCCTTAGGATTACTCCTGTAGTACACCGGCAATTTATTCTTGTCATTGTTTTTCAAAGCTCTGGGGTTTTGTGAACGGTAAACAAGAAATGGTTTTAATTTAAAACCAGTAGCATTTCCTCCAAGAAGAAGCGTAATCCAATCTTTAAATGCCTTAAAACCAGGCGCCGATTTAGCTTCTCTGTTAATGTAAGTTCGTTCTGGCATTCTTTTCCAGAACAGTCTGGTTTCATCTATGTTAAAAGTCTGCTCTAGCAAATATCCTTCATCTTTTATCATCTCTTTCAGATTTTTCTTGAAAATTTCGGCACTAGCAGTTTCTGCCGTTATTCGTATGTTATGTAAGTTAAATTGGCTTTTGAATTGATAAAACCAACCTTTACTAGCATTAAATGTATGCTCACCGTATTTATCTTGTTGTTTCCTTAAATTGTCAAATAGGCTGCATGCTTTTGTTTGAATTGTAAACAAACTGAAAGGAATATTCTTGTTGATTTGATCATCTATCCATCGATATCATTAAAAGCTTCTCCATTTCATGAATTGGTCCTTCTCTTTTTTTCGTTAAAATTGTACATTTCATATTAACTGTTCCTTTAGCTGCCTCCATTATTTTCGATTTATCGTTTATGATTGTTGAAACAGTTGAATGCAATAGTTTTTCTTCTCGTGCTATTTCACCGACTTTCTTTCCTTTGTCATATGCTTTAATCACCTTCATTTTAACATCTAAACTTAAAGCTTTCCTCACCTTCTTTTTTATGTTGGAATTTTCATCAGTAGTTTTACTTCTCTTACTGGACAAGATAGGGTTACGACGAGATACAAAAATTGCAACGAGAGAAAAACGAACACTTCGACTGCTGATTAGCAACTAATGTGCCAAAGGCTGTGATAAGTTAGAAGTGGATGAATCACAGCAGCGGCTATTGGTGATAGGTTTTGCTTGTCGACTAACAGCAATGCTGCAATGCGTATACAAAAGCAATGTGATATACTGTATGTATGTATATGCTGGCGGGCAAAGTTAAATTAGAGAATTTTTAATAATAATAATTTTGGCTGTCGTAAGTCAAGTCGTCGTGAGTCGAGGACTACCTCTAATTAATAAAGTAATATTAATGATTTATTTATTTCATTTTACTCACCATAATCAACCTTATTATAAATAAAAACATTTTGAGAAATACTGAGAAATTAAAGAAATATCATAATTTTAATTTTGGGATCAAATAGGCCTCCATGTGACTAATTATGTAACAAAAAAGGTATGACTAATCAAGGGTTAATTTATCTAGGAGATCTCATTCTGCAATCACTCCTCTACAGGAATTGAGGGTTGTCTTTAGGTGGGAGATGAATTTCATCATGCAGCATCAGACCATCACCCTTTCTTATTAAGTGGCATGTTTGGTCTCTAGAGCATGGCATGGAAAAAGTTGCATGTTTGGTCTCTAGAGCAAGGTTTCCAGACGATGTACAAATAAATTAAATTACAAAAAAAATATATAAAATTGATAAAAATAGGAAAAAACAAAAATCCTTAGTCCACCCATGGTACAAATGTGCTATAGGTTCACTCATAACCTTTTGTGAGTGGGAACCACATAAAACAAATTAAAAAAAAAAATCAAGCTGTTTAAAATTAAATAAATACAGACTCGACCAAAGTCATGACTGTACATGTATTGTAAACTATACTGAAATGTACTGGCTGATTGCTCATCTGTTTCAGGTTAATCTCTAATATCCGAAGTTATCATAGATAATTGAAAAAATCAGCAGGGCAGAGATTATACAGTTCTACATCTTAAATACAGACTGGATGGAGAAAAGATCACTTGGTAGGAAGGAAATGGAATTTATTACACTTATCGAGAGATAATTATTTAAAGCAGAATGAGACAGAGGAGAATCAAGGTATGAAAGTGTTGGATCTGGTAATAGGATGAGAAGATCAGTTCATAAGCAAGGTGGCTACATTGACTCCAACAGGGGAAAGTAATCATGTAGTCTTGATTGGAAGTGTAGCAAAATGTGGAAATTCCAGTTAAAAAGGGGTATATGTGGAACTACAAGGCAGGTGATTATGATAAACTTAGGAGGCAGGAACACAATATCTTAAAGATCTGAAAGGAAAGGATGTACACGGTGCATGGGAGATAAATTGGGTAGGAGCTAGATGGATGAGTAGTATCATTCAGCATGAGCTGAAAAAAAAAAAATGTTGTGGAGTGAATATAAGAAGAAAGGTGACCAGCTAATTTATGAACGGTGCTAGGATCAAGCAAAAACAAAACAGTAACCAGCATGGTAGGGAAGGCAAGATCAGATTATGAGAAAAAATTAGCCAAGCAGGTGAAAGGACATTCCAAGCATTTTTTTTTTTTCCTTTATGTTGCAAGTAGGAGGAAGCATGACTATGGAAGACTAACTTTAATGAGATTACAGAAGTAATAGAGAAGGATGGAATGTTGACCAACTGAGGGACCATTGCAAGGTATATCATCTAGGTGAAGATATTGTTGTGGAAGAGGTTACAGGGACTGATGTAAAAACAGAGGCAGATGAATTCAAGGTACTTAGGATATTGCAGACTTTGAATGCAAATACAGCTGTGGGATTGGATGGGACATCAGCATATACTTTAAGAGAATGTGCAGGGGAACTGGCAATGCCTTTTGACTAGGCTGTTTAATTTAAGTCTCAGTCCTGGTAAAGTCCCAAGAAAGAAGAAGGGCAAAATAATTCCTTTGCATAAAGGAGGATCTAAGTATGTGGTAGCAGAGTACAGACCAATCAGAATCTAAGGAGTGAGGGTAAAAGTACCAAAAAAGTTAGTCAAAAGAGAATTCAGGAATGTGTGGATAAGAATATGATATTCTAACAGGAAAGCATGGCTTTGTGAAGGCCTGGTCATGCCTTAGTAATCAACTAACTTTTTATAATAGTGACAGCTGAGAGTTGTATAAAGGGAATGGCTACATGATAATACTGCTGGATTTTGCAAAGGGCATTTGACAGAATACTACATGGAACTCTGTTACACAAACTGCAACAAATGGGAATAGATATGAAACTGGTAATATGGATAAAAGTAGCTGATGACAGACTATATGATAACATATACTACTTTTTGGCAGATACCAAAAAATAGTATATGGAGAAGTAAAATCCAGGAAAATGCAGGTGATTAGTGATGTGCCATAGGGCTCTGTGCTTGGATCACTGCATTTTAATTTGTACATAAACGATATAGGAAATAATTTGGAAGGAGATATTCAGTTGTTTACTGATGATACAAAGTTGGATAAGAAACAGTTAATCAAGGTGATGTAGAGAGAGAGAGAGCTTGGAGGATGAGTTAAACAGATTGATGGTGTGCTAAACATAACGGATATCAATTTAATGTGGAAAAGTGTAAATTTATGCATTTTGGGATACAAAGTTACAAGCTATGTACCACACTGAAGGAACTGTACTCCAGGAAATTGATGAAGTGAGGGATTTGGGGGATAGTAGATAGAGAGTGTTGAAGTTTAGAGGGCATACTGCTAAAGTAGCCTGGGTAACTTGCAGGATTGCTTGGTTATTGAACAACACACTAACAAACAGAGATAAGGAAGTTATCATTTAACTTTATAAATCCTTGATATGACCACATCTGGATTACTGTACTCAGGTATGGTAATCTGGGTTTCTGGGGGAGATGATTAGAGGCAAGCAACAAAGATCGTGAGTGGTCTGTGGAATGTTCCCGATGAGGAAAGATTGAGGGGTTGTGAATTGCAGGATGATTTAAACAGATTGATGGTGTGTGCTAAACATAATGGATGATTTTATAGGATTGATAGAGGGGAAATATTTCAACCCTTGGCTAGACAGGACAGAACAAGAGGTCATCCCTGAAAGTTGGGTAAGAGTGTGGTAAGCAAGGCATGAGGACAAGATTTTTGCATAGCGAGTGGTGAATGAATGGAATAGGTTGCTCGAGTCAGATGTGAGTGCCTTGCCTGTTAATGGTTTCAAGGAGAGGTAAAAAAATATTGTGTTAATAATTTGGGTCTCCCACGATGAGTGTTAGAACTCCATGAAGGTGTCCATTTAATAATAATAATAATAAACAAATATAATGTTGGGAAGACACAACATGAATTCCAGAAAAGTACATGTTGTTACAGCACCTACAATAAAGCTATATGGAGATGAGTAATAGCATTATGAAATACTAGTTATTACTATTAATACCACTTCCATGGAGCCTAACTACTCATCACAAGAAGCAAACACTCTTACACATAAAGCCCATGAAACTGTGCTTTAAACTCGGTTAATGTATCTGCATTCACAACAATGTCAAGCAAAGCATTCCACTGACCAACCACTCTTCATGCAAAGAACCTACCTATTCCTTATGTCCCTGCTCACACAACTTTCTGGTGTCCTCTTGTTCTATCCCCTTTCTCCATTCTACAAAAAATTTCTTCCACATTAACCTGGTAACAGCCCTTTACCAACTTAAATGTCTCCATCACATCTCCTCTATTCTTCCTATTCACTAGACTGCAAACTGTATTTTCTCCCAATCTGTCTTCATATTCATATGTCACATCCCAAAGACCAATTATGACCTTAGCAGGCTTCTCTGAGCCTTTTCCAACATATCCTCATCACCAAGAAAACCAGGCGACCAAATCTGTACACAATAATCCATACAAGACATAATAAAAGCCTTACAACACAATGGTACAGAACCTCTTTATTCCTACAATCAAGAGGCTCCTGCATCATTGCCATAATCTGATGTGATGTCTTCACAACCTGCGCAATGTGACTTCTGAATGTCAGATCCTTGTCCTCCACCATCACTTGAAAGTCTCTCGTCTCCTCAACTTCCTCCAAAATTTTCCCACCAGGTATACTTTGTATCCTGTTTGTTGCCTACCAAATTTCAGAACCTTATACTTGACAACATTGAATTGACAATGCCATACTGCTGTCCACTAATACAATCTATTCAAGTCCTCCTTGTAAGGCTAACGTCTGCTTGTTTCCTCATCACTCCCAGTTTTGCTTCATCTGCAAATAGTTGCATATTGCTGGTTAAACTTACCCCAATATCATTAATATACAAATTAAATAACAATGATTCCAAAACTGACCCTTGTGGCACACCACTGGTGACTCTCCTCTTTCAAGATAGTGCCCACCCTCAATATACAACTCACTGATATCTATCCAATAGCTATTCGTCTATCCAACTCACTAGTCTATCAAAAGGTTTTGCAAATTTCACAAATAAATGTATACCACTATATATGCATCTCGTTGAATACACTCACCTTGTTATAGCATAAGCAAGTTTGTAAAACATCACTGTTATCGACCCACTTTTGTATCCTATATCTCGCCAACCTCTCCAATACCTTAATCCCAACTCCAGAAATACAGATCGGCCTATAATTAGCTTTGTCACCACCTTTATGAAGTGAAACAATTTTGTCTTCCCTCCACTCTTTTGGGACTTGTGCTTGTACTCTTGTTAAACAGGTAGGCCAAGGCTGATGTTACATTCACCAAGACATGTGGCAACATGTCATCAAGTCTCATTGTCCCATTGACATTTAGCTTACTTAACTCCTCGTATACCTTTTGCCTGATCACCGTTAAATATTCTCTTATTTCATATGACAAGCTCACTGTGAAATGATATGCTCAGGTGTAACACCCTGATGAATTGCTCACTGAATACCTTGACTGTGTAATCGGCAGCAATCACCAATCTCCCACTTTTATCCATTAACAACATCCTACCATAAGCATTCTTCCTTTTACTTGCCACATTGAAAAAACTTACTTGGGCTTAGCCTGATTTGCTAATTTCTACTTGTACTGCACTTTTGTTGTTCTAACCAACTGAGTCCCTCTGCTGGCCTACTCTTTTTACTCTTCATGCAACTTTATCTTGTGCTCCCTCTAAAGTGCCTTCTTCTACTTCTTCCAGACTTCATCCATTTTACACTTACCTTATTCAGCCTTTTGACTTTCATAATACATTCACCCATTGATCTGTTGTATTTCTTTGTTAATTCCCAAGCAGTGTTTATTTCCTTACTGCTCAACTCCTCATTCCATGCTATAGCTCCAAGCTGCCTCTAAGCTTGTCATAATCACTAGCCTTGCACTACCACACCCTTTCCTCACAGAAGTCTTCATATGGCTAGTCACAACCCATGTGATTACTTCATGATCACTCTCACCAACTGGAGGGAAGTGCAAAACCCTACTCACAATTACATCCTCTGATGAAATAATCTGATAGGTTCAGAAAAAAAATAAAAATATATAAATAAAAAGTGAAATGAAAAAAAGGACAAGTCATCTCATGTTAAAATGTGGTATAGCAAACAATTTGGATATCTGGGAAGATGTCATGCATAATTCCCCCCCCCCCAAAAAAAAACAAAAAACAAAACAGACTGATGAAGATCCAGTGAACTACTGCAGGCTCAGGTTTCTAAGACTTGAAATAATGCAGCAAATTATAATAAATGACAGTGATTGCTATCTATACAAAGTGCAAATCATGCAGAAACTGTCACCCACAGGTCCATATACTTGTCTCAAAAATTAGTTGAATGATTTTTAGAATGTCATCCATTTTGCACTAATCTCAAAACTCACTTTCATCTTGCTTCACAAACATAATACACACAACATCAGATTCTCAGTAAATAAGAATCTAAATTATTTATGAGAAGCAAGTGTACTCTGAGCATGTCATATGTGGGTTGTGTTTGTTGCTGCGATTTCATTTTTTTACGGTGCATCTCTGACTATGTGCCATGGCACATATATATATATATAAAGTAAAATATGTATATCTGATATAAAAATAAAATTAGTATATTAAAATATACAGTTTGGAAATATTCTATATTTGTATACAGATTAATTTCTTGTAAACATTTAAAAACACGGGGCATGTATGATGCATGGATAAAATCTGCCTAAGTGTTTATGTAAGGCTCAGGTAGATTACTAAAAGTGGTAAAATAGTGACTGTGCTCATTAACATATGATGAACGGTTATACACATGATGCTTATACACACACTCCTCACAGGCATATCATCACCCTGCAATAAGAAGGGGTGTGTGAAATGAGTGGGACCCTTGTAGAACTGAACAAGAACAACTTCCTCTCTATGATTCCTGAATAGAGTAGACTGCCAAAGTTTAATTTCAGGCTAAATCCACTATGTCTGTCTCTCTTTCTCCATGCCGTGATGCTTGCTACTACAATATTAAGTTTTCTCTTATAATCTGCCTTAATCCATGTAGCGACTATGTTCAACATGTGCAAGTAGAGTATTGTGCAGCTGTTGATTATTTATTGCATATGATCTTCAAGAAATGATAAATATAAAAAATAAATTAATTTGTGAACAATTTCTAACATGTACTCTTTGATTTCCACCTTTTTTGTAAAAGTTGTTTTTCTTTTCAATACTGTAGTCTGAAATAAATACAGGCATGATGTTTGGATGTTCACCATTTTAAAATGAGTTATGAAATTTGAGAATTGACAAATAAGTATAATTCCAGTGCTACATTTTAGATTTATAAAGAGAAAATAAAATTAAACTTACTGTTATTTTACTATTTCACAGCTGCCACCTTGTATGCACATATATATACATGCATATACACTTTTCAAATCACAGCAACAAATAAATGCTCAATTTAAATACTTCCTACAGCGCCTTGATCCACACGTACAAGGAATTTTTTCATCTTCAATTGGAAACTTGTAATCATATGTTAATTCTTCTCCTTTCATAATTCTGATAAAAAGATAATTAAAAATAGAACAGTGAATTAATGTTAATATTTAGTATTTATTGATGTAAATAACTTATGTCAAATTGTTGTGTATAAATATATATGTGAAAAAAAAAACTAAAAATATTAAAAAAAAAAAAAAAGGGGGGGGGGGGGGGAATTAAGCTCTAAGGATGAATATGTGAGTCAAACCATGCGCAGAGAGTAACAAATCACCTGTTATGGCCAAAGTGATAGTTACTCAGTATTATGGTGTGTGTGTGTGTGTGTGTGTGTGTGTGTGTGTGTGTGTGTGTGTGTGTGAAGAGTGGATTTAGCACAAAGTTGCCTGGGTCTCTGTTAGGACTAACTATCCTCCAGATCAGTGGCGAACCCGGGGGGGGGGGAACCCTGGCCCCTTCCAAAAGAAAAAGGAAAAAACACTAGAAAAAATTTTAAAAATCTTTTCTTAATTAAAATTAATTTTTTTATTTATGTTGTGTCATGTCTCCTATTTCTACATTACTTAAGAATTAGCAGTCACATAAGGTGGGAATACCCTATAGCTGTTGGGAATCACGGCCACTGTTGAACCCGAAGTGAACGAAGTACTGTATTGCTCCATCGGACCGAGTGCTACTTCGTTTTCCCGAGCCGGGCCAAGGGAGACATGGATATCATGTATTGGCAATCACTGCAGATGCTCAGTCATAGGTTGTATGCAATGCGGTTGAGGAATAATCTGCTTGTGCCTCACTGCTAAACATTTGCTATTTTCAAATGATAAAATCATTTTTCTAAGATTTGTTATTGTCATGGACCTTCTCTCCTATCCATCAAACACTGGATATCTTGCAGCTCAGCATTAGCATGTTGTTGATAGTAAAGCGTGACTAGCAACACACGTTCCAGTAAGGTGAGATCCATAGCACTTCAGTCAGAATGATGTGAATCCATTTCAGTCTTCTTATATCCACCAACTCATCAGTAGAAACAGTGAGATTATGCAAATATCACTCAATTCTATCACCAAATGTCTCCTTGTGGCAGAATTTTGTATTATTTTTATTTTCTGTAAATAAAAATCCCATGTTACAGAGTATACTCACACCAAGTTTGGTTGAATTTTGCCCAATACATTTTTCACTACAGGGCTCTGAACACCTCATCTTTAATTATGGCCACCCTGTATGTATGTATGTACAACCGGTCCCCGGGTTACGGATGACTCGACTTACGGCGTTTCATACTTATGAATGGGTTCCCAAGGCTCTGCATAAAGATTATTAATAATTAAATTAATAATTCAGGAACCAGTTTCTTTCACGCATGTAAACAAACACGCACTTCACAGCATTATTAAAGCAGCTCTTCCCATTATTTGGAAGTCAAATTTACGGGATTACCTAAAGTAAATGTTGTAAAAATACGACATTTACATCTACAGAGCATATTCCTGCAAGAGGTCAGAGCTATGGAAGATGATGCAATGTCCTTGAGAAAATTCTGGAAGAATTATAACATCCATGATGCCATAAAAAAATTGTTGATTTTGAGAGGAAGTGAAGTAATCAACAATTAAAGGGATATGGAACAAACTGTGCCCTCAATTCTGTGATGATTTTCTTGGCTTCACAGAAGCCAAAAAGCTGTGGGATAGTGACAATGCACTGCAACTGGACATTAATGAAAATGATGTTACTGACTGACTAGAGTCCCATTCACAAGAATTAACCAATGAAGATCTTATGGAGATAGAGAATCAGCTGACAGAAACACAAGAACATGAAGAATAAGAAGATCCAGAGCTAAGAAAGTTTACGACAAAACAATTAGCTGAAGCCTTTCATCTCATTGAAGCAGGATTTGCTAAGCTTGAGGAGCAAGATCCTAACATTCATCTGTTTACAAAGGTTTACCATGCAGTTAGTGTGAACATTAACTGCTACAAGGCCATTTATGATTAAAAAAAACAAACAAACCTGTGCAAACAACTCTAGATACCTGTTTCGAGAAATCGACATCAGTGGTAAGCTCCTCTCCTCCAGCAGCAAAATCAAGTCCTAATTCTCCAACACCATCTCCATCATCGTCTTCCGATTAACATAAGCCTACCTTCTTGCCTCAAAAATGCCCCTTTCAGCAAGCAAGACATTGATGCAACATTGGATGAGTGTTAACCTTTAATATTCATTTTTGAAATTTCTTCTATCTCCTATTTAAACTTTTTGTATGAGTTTGTTTGAATTAAAAGAAAGAGCACAATAGTTTCTGTAACTTATTATTACAGTATTACACTTATGAGCCATTATAGTATTATTATTACCGTATATGCACTGTTCATCAGAGATCCGAGTTACATACAAATACGATTTAAAGACATTCTCAGGAATGTATCTCATTCGTAACCCAGGGACTACCTGTGTGTGTATATATATATATATATATATATGTATGTATATATATATATATTATTATTATTATTATTATTATGTGACACTTCCAGGGAGTCAAGGACTCATCGAGGGAGAGTATCTACTCTACAACTCTGTCTCCACCACTCATCCACCAACTACAACTAACTGCAACTATACCAACGGCATCTACTGGCCACCACCACCACCACCAGTATTTCCACAGACTATCACAAACATCCATGCCCATGGGGGATTCGAACCCCACTGTGGGCATGGATGTTTATGATTGTCTGTGGAAATACTTGTGGTGGTTGGCGATAAGTGGTGTTGGTGTAGTTGCAGTCAGTTGGTGGATTGTGAGTGGTGGAGACAGAGTTGTAGAGCAGATACCCTCCCTCGATGAGTCTTTGGACTCCCTGGAGGTGACAAATAATAATAATAATAATAATAATATATATATATATATATATATATATTGTGTGTGTTTATTCATTTTATACCTAGTCTGGAAATTCTGCTTTGGAGGCAAACACAGAACTTTTTCAAGCCACTTCAAGCCCCCCATTAAGACCAACAACCAATACAACCAACCAGAATGGCAATATATGCAAGCATACTATACTATAATTAAAGGTAGCGGTGAGCTATGGAAATTTTAACAAAGGGCTCGCATCGTCGAGGGAAAAAAAAAAAAAAAAAAAACGTATTTCACACGAAAACTTTATTAATACAGCTTGTGTACAAATTTCAACTAAAAAGTATGAGGACAATCAACTTCTAAAGGCTATCATTTTTAACCCTCTCATGTCCAATGTCATAGACGGCTACTATTGGTTTTTTAATCACCATTTCAGAAATTCGTGCATGAGAGGGTTTTAAACAAATATTTCATGATCTAAGCATGAAATATTTGCACACAATCAACTGTGTTAATTTATCTTACAGCTTGTGTACAAATTCCAATCAAAAAGTATAGAGGACAATCAACCTCTAAAGGCCATCATTTTTAACCCTCTCATGTCCACTGTCGTGGACGGCTACTATTGGTTTTTTAATCACCATTTCAGAAATTCGTGCATGAAAGGGTTTTAAACAAATATTTCATGATCTAAACATGAAATATTTGCACACAATCAACTGTGTTAATTTATCTTACATAAGAAAAACATTTTTTGGCTATCAAAATATAATAAGAATGAAATCTTTTATAATCTTTAATAAAACATTTGATTGGCTACTGGTTTTACCATACAATTGGCTACCAGAAGGGAGAAGGGTAACGATAGCACTTGCACTTATTTTATTTTCAAACTTGGGCGCATTCGTTATAGAGGAAATGAAACAATAATTCCAAATAACTCATACACTGCCGAATAGACTAATTTTTGTTAGGTTACTGTATGAGTTTGCCGCTTAATATGTTTCAAAAAAAAAAAAAAATTTTTTTTTTAAAATAAAAAAGTAAACAAGAAGAATAAGAGGCTTGCAAATTTGAGAAAAATTTAACAAAGGGCTCGTGCGAGCGCATTACAGCTCACCACTGATTAAAGGTATACTGTAATGAAGGTTTCTCAGTAAGTTACAAACATGTCTTTGAGAGAAAAACATGGCTTATGTTTCAGCAAGAGGACCTCAATATTTTGGACCATGTTTTGGCAGAATATGGCAGAATACATGGCAATTCCATTGCAAGAAGTTTCGACTGTTACTGCTTCGTGAATTAAATTTTGGCTTATGATTTTGTGAGAATTTGCTTTTATCAGTCTCAGATTTTTTTTTTTTTTTTAGGGCACTGTAGATGTCTGCCCATTCCTAGGGACAAGCCATCATCAAATTCTGTTCCATCAAGGATCCTGAGTAGCTTTATGGTTTCATTTTCCATTCCAACCATTACCAGATCCAGAGATATATCCTTTATTCTTGGTGTATGATATTTTTCTAACTCAGAATGTTTTGATAAAGCGGAATAATTTTTGATGTCTTAATAATTAACTGTCAAAAACATTTATCCTGTAGGATGGACTTCTACAAGGATCTGACCTTGCCCCAGCTCAGTTCAATCTGTATACAAGCAAAATCCCTCCAACAGAGGATCAAAAGTTTATGCTGACAACAGCAATCACCACCAGGACAATAACTTCCAAGGCTCTGAGTTCAATGCAAAACTACTTTGAAACCTGGGGACTATCCCCTAACCCTCAGCAAAGCTGTTGTTTCAGCTTTTCACATAAATAACCATGAGGATCACAGAAAACTAAAAATAAACTTCTGTAATAGGACTATTAATCCATGACAGCAACCCTTGCGTCACATATGATCACAGTCTCACATAGCACCAACATTATAAACAAGCTCACACACACAAATTTGGGTTGTAATGCTTCAACTCATAGAACAGTAGTCCAAGCTCTGGTCTTCCCACCTAAGATGGTTTTCCCTTTCATTCGTTTCTGATGGTAGGTGATTTTGTAGGCATTGCCCACAAAGTATTCCTGGTGAGATTTTTACAGGGTAGTTCACCATTGCTTTTCCCACCCCCCACCCCCCAAATTTTATCTGGGCTCGGGACCGGCATATGGCTGGAACGTTATTCATGACTGTAATTAATGTGTGTTCACGGAGCTGCTTTGCCTGTTCTGGGGGAAGAAAAACCCAACTTTCCAGGTGAAACCCCCCCCCTACTTCCATATGAGACTAACTCAACTTTTTGTCGAAAGAGACCAGATATAGGTTCCTCATGTCACTGACAGGAATCGAACCCAGGTCTTTCCAACCAAAGGACTTTGTCTACACCGATTGAGCTACAGAGGCTCCTTCGCACCTAAAGACAATCACAAACACACTTACCAGTCTGGAGCCAAAGTCAAAACAGGACACTTGTGGACTCACAGCTGAACATAACAGTGAGAACCATCTCTGGTACCTTAAGGTCTAATCCTCTACCACAGTCACCTGTTCTTTCCCATATCACTCCTCCATGCTTCAGAAAAGAAGCTGCTATCAAATAAATAAATAAAATCAGAAATAATATCACAACCCTTCCATATACGAAGATACCGCTCCACTTCTAGCTTGCTATCTTATCTCCAGATCTCCCGTCTAGCTTGTGAAATACCAGATGACGATCCCCAGGACTGGTGGAGAAGACTCTGGAATGAACTACAAACAAGTACCTGATCATAGATCCAACTGTCAAACCTTCAGGATTCAATTTACCTTGGCACATTTGGTTCTAGCTAAACAGATTTAGGACTATTGTGCTCACTCACTTATTTCATCTGTAGAGAATTTCAGTCACTGTGATGTATAGACTATGCATCCTATCACTGAGGACTGCTCCACATGCTTCTTACCTGGAGTGTGTGTGTGGGGGGGGGGGGGGAAGAGGCAGTCAACAGGCAGAGGAAAGGGAACGTGATAGAAACTCACAGCTGAACATAACAGTTACTAAAGTTACTAAAGAGATTCTATAAGATTATTATTATTATTATTTCGGACGACCCCAGGGAGTCCTTAGACTCATCGAGGGAGGCCCTAAACATCATGTCCACACAACTATACGACATTATCACAGTATCTATCATGCCTTGCCTTGAACTCGCCCACCATCATAGCACCCACAACAGATACTGGCAGCTTATTCTACTCATTTACCACTCTAAAAGTAAAGAACCCAGCTCTAACATCCCTGCTAACCACACTCTTGCCCAGCTTCCATAGGTGTCCCCTAGTTCTTCCACCACCAGTCCTGATCTCAAAAATATCCTCTGAATTAATCCTATAGAATCCCTTTAGCAATTTGAATGTCTCAATCATATCTCCCCTTTTTCCACCTATCAACTAGTTTCTGCAACCCAAAAATCTTCAACCTGTTCTCATATGGTTCATTCCATACACCTGCTATCATCTTAGTCACTCGCCTCTGGATATCCTCTCCACCTCCTCTCCATCAAGAAGGAACCGAGGTGACCAAATCTGGGCACAGTAGTCGAGATGAGGTCTTATCAAGGCTCGGAACAGAGGTACAATAACTTGCTTGTCTCTGCTCGTCAAGGTATTTTTCAACAACCAAGTGAGTTGATGAGCTGATTTAACTACTTTTGCAATGTGCCCCCTAAACTTCATCTCCCTATCGACCAACACTCCCAAGTCCCTGGCCTCATCAATCTCCTGGAGTACAGTTCCACCAATGTGGTATACTGCTGCTAATCTTTTCACCCCAAAATGCATAACCTTACATTTTGTCACATTAAATTGACATCCATTCTCTGTAGCCAAGAATTCCAATCTATCCAAGTCATCTTGCAAGATTTTGACATCTTCTGCATTCACTATCGCCCTACCCAACTTTGCATCATCAGCGAACAAATGAACTGTTCCACTTAGATCCTTCCCTAATGAACAGATTAAACAGCAGTGGTCCAAGAACAGAACCCTGCGGCACACCACTAGTCACAGGCCGTCTTTTGGACTCTACTCCTGAATAAACTACTCTTTGATATCTCTCCATCAACCACCCACCTATCCATCTCACCAACCCTATATCCATTCCCATATGTTGTAGTTTACAGATTAGTATTCCATGTGGTATCCTGTCAAACGCCTTTGCCAGGTCCAGCAGTATCACTGTAAACCAATTACCCTTATCTAGTTCAGTCGTCACCTTGTTATAAAACTTGAGCAAGTTACTGAGGCATGATCTACCCTTCACAAAGCCATGCTGTCCCCTGTACAGTATCTCATTTTCATCAATCCATTCCTGTATTTTTCCCTTGACTACTTTCTCCAAGACCTTGACAACGACTCCTGATATGCTGATCGGTCGGTAATTTGCAACTATAGTCTTAGATCTTCCTTTATGCAGTGAAACTATTTTCCCCTCTTTCCACACCTTCGGGACTAAACCAGACCCAAGACTCAGATTAAACAACATGGTCAAGGGCACTGATAATTCCCTAGCCGCTTCACGCAAGACCCGTGCCGGTATACCATCCAATCCCACAGACGTATTCACATTAAGGTTTTGTAATAGACTATTCACCTCCACTTCATTCATCACAATTCCCGTATAAACTAATGGTTCCTTCATTTTTTCAATGTCACCACCTTGATGATATACTTTTGCAAAGTGCGCACTCAGTAACTCCACTATATCAACTGATTCAGTGACCTCCTTACCATCGTCATTGCTTAAAATCATTGCCGTGTACAGTTTTTTTTTGCTTGCAGCATATTGAAAGAACTGTTTGGGATTCTCTTTAGCTTGCATAGCTAGTTTCCTTTCATAATCCGTCTTTGCTTTTTTTACCACTCGTTACCCTTCTGGCTTGCACTTTATACCATTCGTGTGCCTGCAGGTCACCCCTTTCTTTAAATTCCCTCCACAGTTGTTTCTTTTTTTGCAGCTCAAGCTTAATGGTGTTATTCATCCATTTAATCCTTACTTGTTTTACTATTCGGACCCTAGGTATACAATCAGCCATAACCTCCTGTAAATGCTCCTTGACCACTTCCCATGCTCTATCGACGTCCAGCCCTTGCAGTTGTACATGCCATGGCACTGATCCAAGCAATCTCCTAAGCTTGTCATACTTGCCAGCACGGTAATTCCACATATACCCTGTCTTAATCGAAAATTCCACCCCTTTAGCTAGCTTCCAGTTCAAGACCTTATGATCACTCTCACCAATAGGTGGCAATATGGTCATATTCATTACAGTCAAATTCTGAGATGCTATTACCAGAGTCAAGCACTCTCACACCCCTAGTATTTTCAATTACATGCTGTCTCAGATAGTTATCCCTTAATAATTGAATAAAATCCATTTCCTTCCTCACATGTGTCCTCTCCTCCTTCCAATCAATGTTACCATAGTTGAAATCTCCCATAATAATTACCCTCCTTCATCAATTTGTTTATGCATACTATCTCCATCATCTATTCCATCACCTGGTCTATAGCAGCACCCAACTGTATATTTTATTCTGCCAGTCTCAATCTCACACCAAATAGCCTCAAATGAGCTCCTTTCACTATCCTGCGATACAACTTCAATTCTCCTTGGCTGCAGTTCATCAGCTAACATCAATAACACCCCTCCCCCCATTTTATTCTCTCTGTCCCTCCTAAACACACTATAACCTACACATTCTATCCCACTAACTATACCATCTTCCGTCAGCCATGTTTCACTAATGCCAATTACCTGTGGCCAGGAAGAGCCAATCAAGGCCAAAAATTCTTACTTCTTGTTCCTAATACTCCTGGCATTAGTATACATGAAATGCAGTGATCCCTTTGTCCCAACCCCTATCTTGATGTGTGTTATTCTGAATGTCCCATTCCTAATTTTTGTCCTTAGTGCTGGCTTGGGTACATTATATACATTCTTACACTCAACTGTCTCACTGATGTCCGCATATCCACCCCCCCCCCACTTGGTAGTTCTAGTTTCCCTGGTTCTGCACATCCATTTTCACTTCATTCCGCAACACTTTTTTCCAGTCTCTGCACACCAAGTCCATCTTGTATAAATCCTTTTGCCCATCAAACTCATTCCACACCACACTGTCTGCATAACCTGCGCATAATGTCATTTGCGATTATGGCCCTCCTTCTAAACTCTTCTCTGTCATAGCGCAGCAACAGACTCACCCTTCTAACTTGTCACTCTTTTCTTTCACTACCTTTAACAATACTTTCAAGTCCTCTCTCATAAAAAATTTATCTCCTTTCAATTCATTCGTACCCACCACAACTATCAATTCTTTCACCCTCTGTTTTTGCGCTCTAATACTCTTACTTACATCCTAAAATTCTCACCCGGTAAGTACGATTTAGTTAAACTCCCATCTATCACTCCTCTTAATAATGAGTCGCCATACAACACTCTTTCCTTCATTTCAGAAACTCTCCCACTCTTACGCTGTTTATTTACATTAGCCGAATCACTCTGGAAAGAGTTTTGCAGGTGCTCTAATTGCCGCTGCGCATTTTGTATCACTGCGTGCAACCTAGCGATCTCACTTCCTACAAATAATTCCTCATTTTTTTTATCATTCAAACCATTTTCTCTCTCTGTATAGTTGCTTTCACTCTTTCTTTGATCACCACTCATTGCCATCTTGTACATCGCAATTCCCTATCAAGCCACTATTTTCACTCACATTTGTAGTGAATGAGTGGTATGATAGGTACTGTGTAAATAATGGTTAGTGAGATGAGTCTTTTGACTCCGTGGAGATACTCCCATATAATAATAATTCTTAACTCTGGATAGTTGAAGATTGCATTTTTGACAAAAGAATACACTTTTTTTTTTCTCTGAAAATCTGATCACATTGTTGGGATCCACAAAGATGTGATCAAGTGCTTGTTTAAGGTGCTTTTCAATAACTGATGTTACAGAAATGACAAAAAATTGTAACATTATCAACTTATCAGGCATTATCTGTAGGGAAAGGAAACCTTTCAGTTACTTGAGAATAATTTGAGACCAAACAAAAGTGTTACACCTAAGACAGAACTTTGGGGAATACCCTCTTCCTGGCAGCATGGTTGGGAAAATATCCCAATTGGATTTGGAAAATTCAGTGTGAGAGAGAAACTTTTTAATAAAAAGCAGAATATGCCCCACGAGACACCTGGACTGTAAAGGTAATTTAATATCCCCTTATCTTCAGGCTCAGTCATAAACTTTTTTTTTCCATGTCAAAGAAAACTGAAACCAGATGCTCAAGTTTAAGGATTACACCTCTGACATTCTTCTAAATGGACCAAGTATTTTAATGCTGATCATTCTCTATCAGTTGCACTTAGGAAAAAGATCACTGTCTCTTAGATATCAGAGTAACAGGATAATAATTGTTCATAGTTTTTTATCCTGTTTTTGAGAAGGCTATGCTAATTGCCTTTTGGCATGAATCTTGAAAGAACTCTTCAGGAAGAATTATGTTGTTTAGTAGAAAGAGGACATCCAAGGAAGATGTATTCTCATCTCTTTTCAGTTCCTTCTTAATAGATACCTGATATATTCGTTATCCAACTTGAAGAGAAGTTTTTGCTGTTTCTCTCATCATTTTCTGAATATCAAAAATTCATGAAGATATGAAGTTGTTGCTGAGACTCTAGCAAAGCTTTCTCCTAGAGGATCAGTAACTTCATTGGGTTCAGCAACCACACATCCATTATTTTCCAGGGCAGATGAATGATATGTTATATATCTGCACTTTTTGGATTTTACTCTATACTGCTTTATGAACTGGTTCCATGAGCAACATATGATGTAAATTGGACATAAGTTTTCATTTTTTTATTTACATACTGATGTCTAATGTAATGTACTTTTGACTAAGCAGATCAAAAGCTATGAGATCTGATGTGGTAGAGCAGGGCTGTCTAACCCTAGGTCATCCAAGGGCTGCATTAAAAAAAAAAAAAGATTTATCCAAAAGCTGCATCCAATGCATATCTAGTAATTTAGGCAGCAGCAGTGACACAACCTCAATAGCTGAACAAATGAACAACACTAATTGCACACTCATGTTCCCTGTGAACGCCTGGAGCATGCACGTTAGAACAAAACAGTGTAAGAACGCTTCTTCGACACATTTAATATTTGTAAAACACGTGGGTATATAGCGATATAAAAACATCAAATAAAATTACCAACATCGAGATTATCAATTAGTGATAGTATTAAAATATCTAATACAAATTTGGTTCAAATTGTTATTTTATTTTTTTGCTCATGAAAATCAAAACCCACAGGCGGGCTGCACACGGCCTGCAGACAGTCTTTTGGACAGCCCTGTGGTAGAGTATTGTCAAAATATTGCCTGGGCCTTCTCGAACTCGGGGTTACAATATGGTTTTGGAAAGAATGGAAACCGAGATGATGATTTTGGAATTGCAGTTGTCCCTATTTGAACAATACAATGCCTTACACATCACTGACTGCTTGATAGGTTATGGCTGAGTCTTAGAATAAACAGCAGAAGATGGATAGAGAAGCAGATTGAAAGAATATACTGCAGTTTGAATATGAGTGAGTAGGCATATAAAAGAAGCTGTTGTGTCCATTATTAAGAAGAGATCATTAATGTCAAGCATGCATTCCATAATCTGGGAATTGCAATTACCTCCACAAAGTACTGTCCATTAATGTAACTCATAAGTATGGCACAATCCAGTTGCAACATAAGATTATCAAAGTCAGTCTGAGTTAATTTGAAACACAGTATATACAAATGGAATATAATGCAATAAGAAATCCCACCAAGAGGTGGATGGCTATACCTTATCCAGTAACAATAAGATATTCATGCTTGTTCACAAGGAGTGTGATTCATTTAAAAGCAAGTCAATCTCCAGTTTTGTACTTATGAATAATAGTGAAATGCCTTGGGTAGGGTTGTCCTTATTGGATTTTAAATGTCTCCTGCAGAAAGTTTTAAGTTTCTGCAGGACCTTGATTTCCCTGAAATTTTAGTTGAATCCACAACCATCTTGTAATAGGAAGTTATCTATTCCTTTGACTTTTTATGATGATGTTTATTTTACAATTTTGTCTATTAAAATGCACTAAAAATGTATCCAATGTGTCTGGACCATGAGGTCAAATAGCAAACACATCAACATAGAGCAGCCAACTATTGGTTTAAGCATGGCTACTGAGGTGGGATAATTAGCATTTCTCTTTGCTTGTTGTAGTTTTTTTGAGTGTTGTTGATATGTTTCCACAAAAAACATTCCTAGAATAGATACCAAGAAATTATATACTTGGTTTAATCCTTTATCCAAGGATACCTGTAAGGATATTACACATATCCTTACAGGTATGTATAATGCTATGCATTATGGAAAGGGTCACTAGCCAGATCCGGAGGTGATACCAAGGTTTTTCACTTGGTGATACCAAGTGAAAAAACTATCAACAACTATATCTAATCCAGAGTATTTTAATAAAGTGTGACACCTTTTGGCAACTCGTATAAGAAAATATGACTTCTGCATTACTTCAATCTTAGTATCACCTCTGGTCTGGCTCCCACTGATGAGACCTCAATAAAGGTCAAAACTGGTCTGGATAGTGACCATTCCCATAATGCACAGCATTTTACATACCTGTAAGGATATGTGCTTTGCATTATGGGATACCAAGGCAAGTGATGTGAAGTCAGAAACTTCTATCTATGAGTTTCCCCAGTCCTGAAATTAGTTCAGGTGTAAACTTGTTGCTTATACTTGGATAAAGGATTAAACCAAGTATATAATTTCTTGGTATCTTTAATTTATAGTACAACCAAGTGAAAAAAACTTCCAACAATTCCTAGAATAGATTTTTTAAATGTTCTGAAAGATCTTACCAATTCTTCTAAATTCTGATGAATAAATAAGATTGATTGCAAGATGAGGAATGATATATTTATATGTGTCAGACATTTTCTGTTATCAGAAGATGTATCTATGGTATTTTTACTTGTTTGGAGCCTAGTAAGGGTCTCAAAAATTTTTGAAGATGAAGAATACATGATCAAAGAATTTTTTTTTTTTTGCATCAACCTCTCCACTCACCATGGATAGCTTCTATCTGGCAAGCACGGACCTTACTTGGAAGTGAAATGCCAGTGTTACTATGAACACTTGCATCAACGCCACAGCCTGACTTGAGCATTGTCCCCTGGCCATGGGGAAAGAAACTGTTGACGCTTAGAGCAAAGACTCACCAGCCAATTAATTATGGCTGAGCTATCAGAGCCCTGCCCATCTTGTCAAAGCAAGGGCCAAAGTAGAATGACTGCCAAGTTCCTCCGCATCAACAAGTTAGACTGCATAGTGCACATGACAACAGCGTGTTGTGTACCAGTGATGGTGTCTTGGTGAACAGGAAAGCAATAAAAAAAAGATCAGGAGAAGTAGACCAGCATATGAGAAGAATAGTAGAGCACAAAAGAAAGAATTAACAGAACCAGCTGTTGTTGTTTAACTGTTTTCTGGTACATGAGTGACAAAGGCTATTATGCACCATGTAGTGGTGGTAGATGATGATGATGCGTGTAGTTCATGGATTGTGTGTTGTGCGTAGATATAATAATACTGTAGCATCTTTTCATAAAATTAACATGAAAATACAAGGAGTGTATAATATTTATTCAAAGGCCATACACGAGTATTTCAACCTGAAAATTGCAGATAATCATCAGTGACAACAGGCAGTTGGATACAAAGTAAAACTCGAACAATGGATCAATTTAAAACAGTGAGAGCCAGGAGATGCTATACATAAAACAACACAAATGAATAACTGAGGAAACATTGTATTATTAACCACGCTACCGGCCAAGACGTCTATAGACATCCAAGTTATCATGGATGCGAAGTGCATACTAAAATTGTAATACCATTCATATTACATTGAAATATATAATGGATACGAAGCGTATGAGGATGCGTATTTGATTCATAATGGCCGGTAAGGTGGTTAATTAAAAAACTTAATGATGTGTGATTAGAATAAGCCTTTCCTATAATCATTGATATGAGATGCAGTCATTCCAATTCAAGTTCAGAGGATGAAGTAAGGCTCTGAGGCTTTCTTTAAATAAATGTTTGAACTTATGGTGACAACAATGGAGTAAGCATGTTTCAGACCATAGGATATTGTGGTCAGCATCTATTTCATGTTGTGCAAGGCCAAATTTCTCAGATTTCCTATTGATGATGTAAAATTGGAATTCTTTTTTTCCACCTTAATAAAGGTGGAAAAAAGGTGTAATTATCACCTTAATAAAGGTGATAATTACACAAAACTTGGTAGATGCTAGGAAGAGCAAGAGGAGAACGTTTATCTTTAGAAGATGGGAAGGATGCTGATAGTTTGTTGAATGGAATAAGTGTAGCCACTATATTATACTTATTAAGAATAGAGGTTGATTCTGAAATGTCAGAAATGTATGGGACAGGGACTCTATGTACTGCTTCCTTGTTATTTGACGTGGAATTATTAAGATCAAAAATAGGTTGTATAGACTGTTCTGAGAAGGCATTAAGATTCATATATCATTCAATGTTTAAAATTCTTGCTGTAGTTGTTGCAGTATAGAGCATTTAATGTGAATGTGACATAATAAAGTTTTAATTCCAATCTTCTGAGAGGGATAGTGAGCAGATTGCTGTTGAATATAGCATCTAGTAAATGTAAGTTTTCAATAAATGGAAGTAATTAGTTCACCTGATGATCGCAGTAGAGTAAGATGTCTAGGAAAGATAACTTTTTTTTCTTCTATTTCCAAAGTGAAATTAATTTGTGGATATAGATTGTTCATGTTTGCTAGAAAGGCAGGTAATGTATGTTTGTTGTAAGGACCAGATCATAAAAATGGCAAAACAAAGGCTAAGAGTGTATGGATGAGTAAAGGAAGTCTTCTAAGTGTTCCAAATAAAAGTTGGCAAGAGCAGGTGTGTGTGTGGAAATGGGTAGTGGATTACTTTTGGCAATTCCTTCAACTTGCTTGTAGATTCTGTTTTGATGAAGAAAATAACTAGAGTAAATGACAAAGTTGAATAATTTCATCTGGTGGGAAGGCTTGTGAGAACAGATGAAGTGAATCTTCTAGAGGCATGTTAATGAAAAGGGATACAATATCAAAGATGACAATTAAATCGTTAAGTTGGAGGGAAAGATTTTTCACTTTATCCAGAAAATCAGAGAAATTTTTTCTATGAAAGAGCAGAGTTACCAATATGAGCTTTTAATAGCTGGGATAAAAACATAGCTATGTAATATGTACGAGAATCTTTATGGTACAACAACAGGATGACGAGAAATACCTTCTTGTGGATCCTTGGCAAACCACATAAACGCAGAGTTGCAGCAAAATAAGTTTTAAGTTTGTCCATGGTATCTCTATCAAGGTGTATGACTTCATCTAGCACTGAGTTTAATTTCTAGAGTTGATTATTGGTGGGGTTGTGATCCAGTTCCTAGTAAGTTGATCTGTCACAAAGCAAAAGAGATATTTTTCATTTGTAATTTGTAGAGTCCATAACTACTGAAGCTTTTCCTTTGTCTACTTTTGTGATAATGAGATGGGTGTTGCATCTTAAGGATTGTAAAACTTCAATTTCTGGTAATGAAATGTTTGTAGGAGGGAGCTTTACTTTCAGTAGCAGAGATGAGACTTCCAGATGAATTTTATTGGCATCCTCACTGGAGAGCGAGAGAGAGGATAAATTGTATTCGACTTTCTTTTCCACTATCATTGACAGTGAATATTCGGATAGGGGTATATGAAAAAGGTGTTTAGCAAGGATAGATTACTGTTATTAAGCATAAGCTTTACAACCTTCTCTGTGATGGTACTATTCCACTATTTACAAGTAGGTCATCTTGGGATATAACTGGTGTTAAGATGATGAAACATAGAGAACAATCTTCTTGATTTGAATGTATAAAGATGGCAATGACCTTTGTGTTGAAAGAGACCTGTTAAAATTGGGGATATGGTTGCTCAAACGAAGGCAACTCCTCCATAGGGAAGTCCATCCTGTATCTTGTCCTCATGAATGATGGTAAAGTTTTGTAACACAGGCTTTAAGTAGACTTCCTGCAAGAGGACCATGATGTTAATGCTTCAAAAAGAATCCACAACGTCATGGAATGAATGCTTAATTTATTTCTGATAGATCCATCAGATTTCCAGTGTTGTGCAGTCTTGCTTTGTATCTCAAATGGATTTCCCTCTTTATTTTATTTTATTTTTTTTTTTGGGGGGGGGGGGGGGGCAGAACTTTGTAGACAGCAAATGTTGATATCTTTCTCACCATCCAGGAAGTATAAAGAGAAATTATTAAAATATCCAGGATCCTGTATATTATAATAACTTCCACTATAGACACAGAGGTATTCATCTTATCTCGTAATGGGTATAGAGATATTTTCTTGACTTGAGTCCATGCTCCATTATTTTTCCTAGTAGAGATTGTCATGTTGTGGTATTGTGCACAAGGTAATAATAAATAAATGAAGCAACAGTATAAACAGGCATAAAAAAAAAGCATAAAGAAGTTTCTAAAAATATAGATAAAAACCAACCAGTTGTTAAAGCTATATACACAATCTATATATAGTCATAAATGTTAATTATTTGTAAAAAGTTTCTCAGGAATTATGAATATGACTAAAACTGGGTCTGTGAAGACTTCTGATTAAAATGTGAATGATGGTTAAACAGGTATCACAGCACTAGCACACAGGCATGTCATCATTCCTCAACAGGAAGGAGTATGTAAGATGACTATTATCTATGCTGTTTAATATGTACAGCAGTAATACAGGAAATGATATGGAGAAATAATTAGCTGTTTGTTAATGATGCAAAGCTAGGAAGAGAGAGCGATAGATCAATGAATCCCATTGGATAAGTTAAACAGATTGACAGCATGGGCAAAGGATAATGGCTGCCAGTTTAACGTGAACAAGTGTAAGGTCATGTCTAGGAAACTGACACAATCTGGAGGTGACAGGAAGTTGAAGTTTAGAGGGAGGGCAAATTGAGCATTCTCTTGGATATAATTCTATACATATGCTGCTCCTCGATATCTATCCATTAGCCACATTCTAATTCAAATCACCAACTTCATATCCATTCCCATTTGCTCCAGTTTATGTAACACAGTTCCATGTGGTATTCCTTCAAATGTCTTTGTAGAGTACAGCCGTATCAATGTGTAACTGTTTCCTTGATCCAAGTCAATTGTCACTTGTCAACAAAAGCAAACAAATTACTATGCCTATATTTACTCTCCACAAAACCATGCTTTTCCCTATAGAGCATTACATTCTTGTCTATCCACCACTCCTGAACAGCCTACCTCTTTTTTGGAGATCTCTTTATGCAGTGGAACTATTTTGCCCTCTTTTCACTTCGGTTTAAATTAAACAGTTTGGTCAGAGGAGATGGTAATTCCCTTGCATGTTCTCTTACTACTCGAAATGATATCCCATCTAATCCTATGGCTGTATTTGCATTAAGGTTTTGCAATATCCCAACAACCTCCACAATTCATCTATCTCTACTCTCACATTGGTCAATGTGATATCTAGCATGAAGTTCCTGTAGAAGATCCAAGTTTTATTTTGGGCCTTCTTTACTGCTCTGCATTCTATCATAGTTTGGGAAAGGGGGGACCAGTATAATGTCTTTTGGTAATGCAGTGTGTCAGCTTGTATTATACACTGCTTTTCATAAGCATGAGAAGGTGTTTCAGTTAGCTTGATCTATTATTAATCTTGATATCCAGGATGAGTTAATGGTTGCATATGTAACAGAATGGATATCACAGGAAAATGTTTGCTCCTGTAAATGTTTCAATTTCCCACTTATCAGCAGCAAATATTCAGGCAGGTATATTGCAGAAGGTGTTACTTCCTGTGTTTAGGATAATAAGGTGATTGCTGTTGAGCCTAAACAACCGTATTCTTAGTATGACTTTCTGCATTATCCATAGAGTGTGATTCGTATAAATCTCCATAGCAAGGATGATGGTAGAAACTGCAGAACAAGAAGATCTCGTTCTGCAGTTCATTTTCAGAGATATCTGCTAGACAATAAACAGATATGGTGCACTGCAAATAAGAGACCATTTGAGAGTTGGATGGAACTGTGCCAGTGTAAATATTGAGTGAGACGTGCTTTTTTATTTCTTTTTAATGTGAACCTGCTCAGAAAGTCTTGAATATATTTAAGTTAGTACTGGATTATTTAATTCTTTGTTGGGCTAAGAGTTAGATAAACAACCTTGTTCTAGAAATCAATCATGTGACTTTTAAAAGCTATTTTATCGTCCAATAATTATGTAGGTGATGATCTTACTCTGCTTATTAGATGCTTTTGGCTTGAAATGTCTTTGAGCAAAAGATAAATTTCATTATAGAGTGATGAAATTTATATTCCATCTTAAGACATTCATAACATCAGTACCAAAGTGGAATACGATCCAACAATCTGTTAGGTGGAAAGCAGAAAAA
Source organism: Typopeltis vanoorti (assembly GCF_054136105.1). Classification (NCBI taxonomy): domain Eukaryota; kingdom Metazoa; phylum Arthropoda; class Arachnida; order Uropygi; family Thelyphonidae; genus Typopeltis; species Typopeltis vanoorti. The sequence goes on along the minus strand of NC_143571.1, from coordinate 69,688,502 downwards.
TTAACCAATGGGCCAACTAGGCTGGCAAACAGGGTATTGTTTGAACTTGAAAGGAAGTATTCAGTTGTTTGCCGATGATGCAAATTGGGTAGAGCAATAGCTAATACAGATGGTGTTAAAATTTTGCAGGATGATTTGGATAGACTGGCAGTCTGGGCAAAGGAGAATGGATGTCAGTTTAATGTGGCAAAATGTAAGATTATGCATTTTGGAATGAAAAGATTACCAGCTGTGTACTGCATCAATTGAAAAAGCCAGCGATTTGTTAGTGGATAGGGAGTCAAAATTTAGAGGGCATTATTACAAAAGTGGCTAAAGCAGATTACTGGGTTACTTGGTTACTGAAGAATATCCTGACGAACACAGACAAGGAGGTTATTATAACTCTTTATAGAGCCTTGGTAAGACCCCATCTTGACTGCTGCACACAGATCTGGTCACCTGCATTTCTTGGAGATGTGGAAAAGATGGAGAGGATCCAGAGGCGAGTAACCAAGATGGTGTAAGGTCTATGGAATGAACTTTATAAGGACAGGGTGAAGATTTGTGGCTTACAGAAATTGGTTGACAAGCAGAAAAGGGGTGATATGATTGAGACACAAATTACTGAAGGGTTCTTACAAGATTAATACAGAGGAAATTTTTCAGAATAGGTCTGGTGGTGGGAGAACTAGGGGCCATCCTTGGAAATTGAGCAAGACTGTAATAAGCAGGGTTGCCAAGACTAGATTTTTTGCTTGGAGAGTGGTGGATGAATGGTATATGTTGCCAGTCTGTTGTGAGTGCCATGACTGTGAATGAGTTCAAAACAAAGTATGACAGATACTGTACGAATGCTGGATAGTGCTTGGCATGATGTTTAGGACCTCTCTCACTGAGTCTGAAATTGGGCATGGTTATCCATAATAATGGTGGCTCTTCTGTGAGGAGGTTCATCATTTCTTTTTCTTACAGATGATATCAACATATTGTATTGTAGGATCCTCACCATGTTTCAAGTAAGTTTTTCACAGGGAAAAGCAAACTAGTTTATGATATACTGCAAGAGGACTGAGTTCACAGGTGTTTTGGCAGAATCCATGATAATTCCATTGTGGGAATGTGTTTATTAAATTAATGTTTGGTGGATCATCCAAATAGTTTTTGGTTTTGATATTCTGTGAATTTGCTTTTGTCAGTCTTGAATTTTTCTCATTTGGGGAACTGTCAATGGTCAGCATCCATGTCTTCCACTTTCAGAAAAAGGCTGAAAACATCTTCAAATTAAACTCAAGAATGCTTTGAATTTTACTAGTTTGGGATTTCCTATGGATGCAGTAGAATCTGCACCCCCCCCCCTCCCTTGAATGTTTAGAGGCTTTTATTGGCTAGTGGTGCTTGTGACATTAATTTTTTTGCTAGAGGGTATTTCCTGATTGTCTAGATAACAACAACATCCACAGTATACTCCATAGAATAACTACTCAGGAAGAGATAAAGAGAATCTGAAAGCGATTTGGGTATTCTAGTAGGTTATTCATGTGAGATCAGAGGAATTGGAAAAAAGAATTCTAGTTGGAGTTATGCCTATCAAAAATTTCAAGGAAGATTACTTCACTAAGAGGAAAGTTAGATCAGTGAAAATCATCATTTACGGAAAAAAATAAAAAAGTTCAGAATGGTTGCCAGCATTAGGGGATTGTCAAAGAACAATACATTAACTGAAACACTGTAACACGGTATATCAGAGCAAACATATGCAAATCCCAACTCCAAGATGGAAATAATCAAAGACACTGTGAGCTGAGTAGTGGTTTAAAGAAAGTGAAATATTTTTAAAAGCAAACACTATATATGAAAGGCATCCAGAAATTAATGAAATGACAACATTTTCAATATTACTTTATTATGACAAGTTTATACATACTGTCTGATACTTTTCCACACACATATTCAGCTTCTACACTGAGATATCTGTCACATCAGGGCATAAGTTTTTGCATCAAAGTAGTTTGCTGCCAATGTTTTGATCTAATCCTTCATGGCTGTCTTCACACCATCACTGTTGTTGAATTATTGAGCTGCTAAAAATCTCTTTAAAGAAGAAACAGATGGAAGTCACCACATAAGATGGGGCTACTGGGTGGATGTTGGAAGATTTTTCATTTGAATTGTTCAAGCAGTTGGCATGTTATAGTGGTAGTGTGAAGTAATAAGCTGTTATGAATCAAAATGACACCAAAACTGAGGAGGAGGTCTCGTCTTTTGATTTGAATAGACTATGACAATTTTTTTTTTGTTTGTTTGTTTTGTTCCTTGAAGAATAAAGTCAATAATCATATTACAGTTTTGATTACAGTACATATGATTTTTCAGAATTCCAGGTTTCATCTCCTATCACAATATGGTTAAAAAATTTGTCACCTTCATCATGATACTTTCCAAAAACATCCAGTGCTACCACCATGTATCTTGTTTTGTGATCATTAGTGAGAATTTTTGACATCCATCTTACATTGTAAAATCTTTCGCGATAAATTGTTAATTAAATTTCCAAGATTGATTTTACAGAGGTTTCCGAACAGTCTTCTGCTTTTTGCTATGAATGCAACATCATCTGCAAATGTGAGTCAAAATATTTCTTTCCCACCATTCTTTATGCCACTGCTTCTTTTTTCTTTAACTTCTCTGATGGCATTTTCAATATATATATGTTGAAGAACAACGGTGATAATATGTACTCTTGTCTTACTCCACATCTAATATGTACGGTTTCTTCCTTATTATTTGTTCTTATGTATGCCATTTGTCTTACATATATCTGTTTGATTACTCTTCTATCATTATAGTCAATGTGACTTTGCTTCATAATATTCCACATGATCTTTCAATTAACTTTGTCAAATGCTTTTTCTAAATCAATAAAGCATATATATGTTTTTTGGTTTAGCTCCATTCTTTTTTCGATTATTGTTCTCAGGCTTAGTATTGCTTCTCTTGTTTCTTTTCCTTTCCTGAATCCATATTGGTCATCCTCTAGTTCTGTATTAAAATGAATGTTATACCTCTACTGTTAAAATGCATAAATGAATGTATATTGAAGTACAGTAATCCCTTGATTAATGCGCCCCCGATTAGTGTGCCTATATAGATCTTAAAAATAAATGTTACAGATTTTAAAAATTTTCTATCTATACATTTTTATGGCTAACTATTTTAAAAAAATCCCTCACCAGAATGAAATAATTTAGTTACCGGTTTAAAACATTTTACAAAGTTATTTTTAATGGCATACTACAATACTTCCATGTACACTATGTTCTAAATTTTTACTGCCAAAATTTATGTCGTCTGCTATAGTACACCCACAGATTCAAGACCCTTCGACACTTCTGCGCATGTCACAAAAAGGAGAATCATTCCGATAATAGGGTAATCAATCCGTCTTCTGGGATGAGTTGTTTATTATTACACGTCAAAAAATTAACTTCTCTTTTATGATTATTGTAATTTTTAAAGTGGTAACTATTTTGCTTGTATAATAGCTGGGAAATTTTATCTATAAAACATGCGATTCACGTGTTGGCGACCAATTCGTACGTCCTTCATTTCTTTCTCCCCTTCAATGATAACGTCCAAGAGTTAATTAAATCTCATTCTAAAGAACTGAGTGATTCTGACCTGCTAAATTTAGATGCACAGCGGTAAGATCCCAAAGAATATGAAGAAAATTTAACCACTGCTAGTCAGCCAAAAGAGATTTCACAGAAGAATTTGAAAATATTTTTCATACAATTGAAGTTTTTAAGCAGCAATGCTTAGAGGCTGACCCTGACGAAGAGAGAGAGAAGCAGTAGTAGAAGAGGCAATAGGGCCAAACCGTTGGTTGTATGAAAAAAAGAAACAAAATGCCCCTCAAACTACATTAGCTCAATTCTTTATTAAGAAGTAGAATATAAAACTTATATTCTGAATATGTTTTATTGTCTTTCAGCTTCATGGTTTTCCTTTAACTAGGCTTTGAGACATACCTTAATTCTTTTATAAAAAAATTAAGGTTAAAAAAAGAAATTTGAGGAACAAATTATACATTTTCCCATAGGTTATTATATTCGATTAATGCGTCTGTTTTAAACAACGCATTATGTGCAATCGAGGGATTGCTGTATATATAAAACAGAAAGAAAGGGATTAAACCAGATCATAGCAATGACGGAGTAAAAACAAAAGTTCACAATGTCATGCAAATATAGAAATATGCCCCAAGAACGGAGGGAGCCGAAGTGACGTCATTGTGCTCGCAGGTAATCCTGGAAACTAGATCAGAAGAACAAAGGATTAGCGGCGATATAAAAGGGCTCTCAGCTTGAAGCTCAGTTTTTTTTTTTTTTCTGCTTCCAGATTTTGATTCCAGGTACATGACCACAGGAGGTGGTGGTGGTGGGGGAGGCCATAATTTTGATGAATTTCCTGTGGACATGCCTATGAGAGTGTGGTTACCCATTAGAAATCATGGTGACTTCGGCAGTTTTATTCCAGTTTCCCGACGGAAAATCAACCTAAGCTTTCCTAGAAAACTTCTACAGCAGAACTGCCAGGATCATCCAGACAATAGCCAGTACCCAAGAAGAAATGCAATGTCAAGATAAACTAACTGAGGTTTGTTCAAATTGATCGAACTGTGTTTGTAAAAGTCAATGTAAGCAAGCACAATGTGTGCTTACAGGAAACTGTTAGTATTTAGTTAGTTAATAAGTTGCGGTAGGGGTGCTTAAGGGTCAAAGCTGTATAACTAAGAGGAGACCTCCACATAGCCTTTAAAGGAATGCGGAGAACCGACCAGGGCTTCTGACCCAATGTCCAATCCTCACCTTCTCGTGGTGCACCCAGTTGGGTATCAACTTGGATACTGAACGAACAAGGACAGGCTGGCAATTTGGGATTTAGCCGACCAAATTGTATTCTTATTGGTTAAACCAAAATAAAAAATGATGGTACGACATAACAAAATTTCATGCCGGCTGGGGCGTCGCCTGGTTAAACAAGACCCCTGTTGTTTTCGCCAGGGAACCAGGGCAAACAGCGAAAAGTCAGCTACTGGAACAAATCTGACAACAAACCCCAACTCAACATCACCAGAGTTAAAGATCGGTACTATCAACATAAGAAGCCTGAATGGCAAAGAAATGGAGCTAGCTGAGGAATTACCAGATAAGTACCAGATCGACATAATAGGAGTGACTGAAACAAAAAAGACAAAAACTGGTGAGATCTTTCTGAGCAATAAATACAAAATGTTATATTCAGGCAATGACAATCAAGGAAAAGAAGGAGTAGTCATAGTATTCAACACAAAATACGAGGCTAATCTTCTTGAATGGCAGTCAGTCTCAAGTAGAGTAATGTGGGCAAATATGAGAATGGGGAACTGGACAATGAGACTTATTTGTGCCTATCGTCCCACAGAAGGCTCTATTAAGGTAAAAGTGGAGGAATTTTTTGAGGATATAGAAAAAGCAACTGACACAATGAATAAGGAAAAGTTGGTCCTTGTTGGGGATCTAAATAGCAGAGTAGGAAATGATTGTGAGACATACAAAAATATTTTGGGAAAATTTGGAGAAAAGAGCAAAGCTAATAATAATGGCAAATATCTGTTGCATTTCTGCTCAGGACATGGACTGGTTATTACTAACACCATGTTCCAACATAAAAATGTGCACAAATTCACATGGAGAGAAGAGGCTAGGAATAAGAACAGTCTCATTGACTATATTATTGTTGATAGTGATGTTTTCTCCCTGGCGCAGGACACTAGAGTGTACAGAGGATTTGAAATTGGAAGTGATCACTATTTAGTCTTGAGCAGGATAAAATTGAATTTCATATTGAAAAGAATAACATGTAAGAAAGTTTTAAAGCGAATAAAAGTTGAGCAGCTCTCAGATGTGAATTGTAGACTAAAATACACAAAGATTATTGAAGAAAAAATGAAAGAGTTTGAGAACAGGAATCAAACCTTGGAGATTCAGTGGCAAACTCTGAAGTAAACATTGATTGATTCTGCTAGAGAGGCATGTGATGAGGTTGTCTGAAAGGATAAAAAAATCAGAGCTCCTTGGTGGACACAGGAAGTTAAAGAGGCAGTGAAAGAAAAGAAGAAAGCATATCAAAAGTTCCTGTCAAATAAGTCAGCTTGTTCTCTTAGAGAATACAGAGACAAATGTAAGAAAGCAAAACACTGTATAAAACTAGCTAAACAAAAGTCATGGGAGGACTTTGGCAAGAATATAGAAAATAAATATCAAGAAGGTGGCAAAATATTCTGGAGGTTGTTGAAGAAGCTTAGGAATGGAGGAAAGAGTGCTGTAAAAGGAGTTAGAGATGATAAAGGTGACATGAAAACCGGAGAAAAAGATATCCTTGAAGTATGGAGTAATTACTTTGAAAAACTGCTAAATGAAACAAGCAGTGATGATAGCGCAGTGGTAAAAAAACACTAACCAGACATTCAGTCAGGAATACATATCCATACTTGAAGTAGAAAAAGCCATCAAAGGCTTGAAATGTGGAAAGGCAGCAGGAGTAGATGATATACGACCAGAAATGCTGAAGTATGGTGGTATAAGAGTCTTACAGTGGCTGCACTGCATAGTTCAGAAAGCCTGGACAGAGGGACGAATTCCCGATGATTGGAGTAGAGCTCTCATAGTACCCATATATAAAAAGGGAAATAAAACTAAATGTGAGAATTATAGAGGTATTTCCCTACTGAGTGTTCCTGTCAAGATCTATGCAAGTATACTTGAGAAACGGTTGAAAAGAATTGTGGAAGAAAAGCTTGGTGAAGAACAAGCTGGATTAAGGCCAAATAGAGGCTGTCAGGATCAGATTTTCACTTTACGACATATAGTCGAGAAAGCATGGGAATATAACAGAGATCTGTATTTAAGTTTTGTCGATTTGGAAAAGGCATATGACAAGGTGCCAAGAGAGAAGCTATTCAATACGCTACAGTTATATGGTGTCAATGGGGCATTATATCAAGCAATACTTAGTCTTTATTTGAGTTGTAAGTAAGCAGTTAGAATTGAAGGAAGTAGAAGTACAGGAAGATGGTTTAATGTTAAATCTGGCGTAAGACAAGGATGTACATTATCCCCTCTGTTATTCATTATCTATATGGATCACATTATGAAGGAAAGTGGTATTAAACATGATATCAAAATTGGAGATGTTAATGTCAGCTCTTTGCTTTATGCGGATGATGTTATACTTCTAAATTAATCCGCTACAAGTCTGCAAGATTCTCTGACTAAATTGAATGGCTGTTGTAATAGATATGGCATGAAGGTCAGCAATCAAAAGACAAAGACAATGAAAATAGGCAGAATTACTGAAAATGTCAACTGTGTTGTGAATGGAGAACCTGTGGAACAAGTAAAACATTTCAGCTACTTAGGCACGATTTTTACTGAAGATGGTAAATTAAATATAGAAATAGACAACAGAATCAGCAAAGCTGGTATGGTAGGAAGTCAATTGAATAAATTCATATGGAATAAGAGAGAAATTAGTCGGAACACTAAATTAGCTGTATACAAGACGGTGTTCAAACCAGTTTTAACTTATGGATCTGAGAGCTGGGTCAGAAGTAAAACACTTGACCAAAGACTAGAGACCGCAGATATGAGAGTCCTGAGAAAGATTATAGGCATGAACAGATGGCATCAATGTCAATATCATATTAAAAACGAGGATATTAGGAAAGAACTTGACATTGTCAGCATCCAGGAATGCGTTAGCAGAGCTAATCTCAGGTGGTAAGGTCACTTAAACAGAATGGGCGAAGAAAGATTAGCAAAACAAGTGTTCTCTGCCAGGTTGGCAGGAAAACGACCCAGAGGAAGACCAAGATATAGGTGGATTGATACAGTACAACGTGCCTTAGATGATAGAAATATAAGATATGATAATGTTTTAGCCTTGATAAGTAACAGACTGATTTGGAGGAAAATTGTAGATAGGAAGTTAGTAATGATGTAATTTTTTTCATGTAGTACTATCATATCCTGTACACCCCTTGAGGGTACATGGCAGGAATTTGATGATGATGATGATGGTGATGATAAGTTGCAGTAATGAAAGGGATAACGAATGTTAACCTATGTATATAGTGAACAAAGTTTAGCTAAGTATAACATAAGAAGCACCCATATGTCTAATTTAGATATCTAAGCATTGTGACAGGGTTAACTAAGTGTTGTTGTATAATGTTCAATCACATATTTTGCCTACTGTGTATGTGATAGGCCTTAAATAGTTAATGTCTCCTAATTCTTTGTGCATTATACTATTTTACTAGGTTAAAATAAAATGTTTTCTTTGTATAGCTATCTTGCCTGATCTATTTGCCAGTGCACTGTCTCCAAAAAATTAGCGAACCTGCAAGCCTGTTTAATTAAGAAATTTGCCATGACTAGCTATAAAGGATTGTGTATGTTAAATTTGATCTTGCATATGTTCCATACTTAAATTCTCAAGCTATATATATATAATTTAGAATGGTGTAGTCATTAAACAAATAAATTTTTCTAATTTGCATAGTTTGAGAGTTGGTAACCTGTTTATTGTGGATAGACTAATAACAAAGGTCTTCACTGCGGATATAAAGAAGATTATAAAGGATTAATAGAGAGGTCTGTATTAAGCAGATTATAGTTTTATTTAAGCAAAGTAGAAGAAATAAGTTAGGCCTATAGTTCACATTTAAAAGGAATAAAAGGCACGGTTGATAGTAATATAAAGTTGATAATAGAATATTACAAATGGTGTAATAGACGACCTCTTAAATATTCTTATCATAGAAAAATAAAGGAAAATTATTGCAAATTATTGTGTTTTACAACACAATAATTTGCAATACTCTAAGTGTTCGATGTTAATTTTGTGTAGTGAAGAATGAAAAACATATACTCAATTCAAGAATAGCAAATTTCCTGTTTTCTTGAATATTCTCATTCACCTAGTCAAGCAAACTGACAGTGATTAATAACAAGTGGCCATGTTAATCTTCAACACCTACATTTGTCCCACACCATCTTTTCACCATTTCCTCACACACGACATTTTCTTCATTAACCCACCAATAATTTCAGTCAGGCAAACTTTTTTGACATTCAAAAATGTTATCACTGTTTCACAATTGGAGGGATTTTCAAATTTTTACTCATTTTACAACATGATGACAATTTATCAACACAGGGTGAAAATTGAATATGTCTGTTGTATATCACCTGGTGTGGAAGGAACGTGGATGCACAATAATGCCACTTACAACAGCATGCATGATTGTAATTGCATATAAATAAACTGAAGGAAGAAACCATTACTTTGAGATATTTTCCATATTATGAAGACAGTTCATGCATGTTAGTTTTACATGAAAACTGTATTGAAAAGACTTGAAACTGGCACAATTACACACGCACACACATGTATTGACAAATGTATGAAAACGTGTCTGCTTGAGGCTGAAGGGATGTGTTGCATGGTCAAGCAAGCTCCTGCTAGATAAGCAACAAGTGATAAACACAGCTTAGTGTAAATGTTTAATTTAATAGCTTTAAAATGAAGTTTTTTTTTTTTTAGATAAGGGGCAGTTACTTGCGTGTGTGCATGCACACACTTGTGGAGGGAGGTGATTTTGCTAACTTCATGGCAAGTTAGTAGGAATGTTCTATTATATTAACTATTGGATGTGTGTCTGTGGGGGGAGGATATTCTTTTGTGAATTTTTTTGAGTTCCATGAATACATACAGGGTAATTTAACACTAATACAAGAACAAATTTTGTTAGCCACATTTGGGCACTACCCAAATGTGGCTAACAAAACAAATAAAGCTACTGATGCTTTAAAACAAGGTTTCCCAGTACTCCAGGGATAGGCAAAAGGGTTTTAAGGGGTGCAAGGTGCTTTCTTTTTAAATTAAAAAATTCTGATTATCTGGAGATAGTTTTCGGTATTGAGACCACATGTTTATTAAACAATAGAAAATAAAAGAGTAAAAAACCCAACGAATGAACTTGTCAGATTTTTTACTCTTTTATTTTTTTATTGTTTAATAAACATGTGGTCTCAATACCGAAAAGTATCTCCAGAACTGCTTACCCACAGAAACCTTCGCTTACGTCCTGTTTTTTTTTTTTTTTTCAAAATGTGCAGGTCTACTCTATAATTAATTTTTCAACAACTAAAAAATTAAAAGAAGTTTAAAACAAAATGTGCATCTTGGCAATTAGAGTCATGTCTGGTTGACGTCAAAACTGTATTCTAACCGTGTGGTTTGAAGTGTTTACATTAAAAGTTTAATTTCACAGAGCTTAAACCAAGTGGTTAGATCTCTCTGATCTGGTTGACGTCAAAACTGTATTCTAACCATGTGGTTTGAAGTGTTTACATTAAAAGTTTAATTTCATAGAGCTTAAACCAAGTGGTTAGATCTCTCTGATACATTTCATAATTTTTGTTTATAAATATCTATTTAATAATTTAAAAATTTTTCATGTTTGTAATTTATTATAATGAAAATGTCAAAAAATATATATCTTTATGTTTATTTATGTTTGAATGAAATATTATTATAACTTCTTCCAAATTGCCTTTGCCTGAGGGGGGGGGGGGGAGAGAAGCAGTTATTACTAGAATTTTAAAAGGAGTGCCCTGGTGCTGAAAGTCTGGAAGGCATTGATCCAAATGAAGAATGATTGGAAATTTTAAATCCCAAACTGTGGCCATCCTTTACAACATCTCTGAAGATGCAGCAAAAGAATTAAAAAAAAAAAAAAGAAGTCATCACAAGTAAAAAAATAAAAAATAAAATAAAAATTCATCAACAGTACATACACACACATTAATCACAACTATGTCAAAATTATGTTGCTATGAATTTATTGTCACTATTCTTAACAAAGAAAACTCAACTTCTTTGATAAGGTAATAACATTGCTATCACATCAGTTTGGATAAGAGTAAAGATATAAGGTGTACCCCAGGGATCAATCCTCAGTCCATTTTTATTCATTCAATAAGGATGGATCTGACAGGAGATAGAGCTATTTACTGATGACGCATACACAGGAAAGGTAATCAATAATGCAAAGGACATACTGTAAAATCGTGTATAGAAGAATTTTTATAAAAAAAATACCTTATATACTGATTTTACTAGTAAACGAAATTCACTAAAAATACTTGTGGGTTAATAGAGAAATTTTCATATTTTTTTTATTTGGAAATAATATTTTTTGTATATTACTGAATATTGGCACCTCAAAGTTTTCTTTGAGGTGCCAATATTCCTTTGTTCTTTTTATGTAAAAGAACAAAGGAATATAAGTGTAAGATAAATTGTCTAAAGAAACCTCTAAGTCATCAGTAATTCTAGACAAATTAAGGTATTAACTAATGACCTAGGACAACTGCAACCTTGAAGGTCAACATTGCAAGGGGGTTTCCCACCTTAATGCCACGACCGAAAAAAAAAGGTGACGGGTGCAGAACAACGTAATACCCAGGGGATTAATACGTAGCAGAACCCAAGGTCATTAGAGAGATATAAGAGGGGGGGGGTGCTATGCCAATAGGGGGGGCTTTTGAATGGTTCCTTGGTCAGCGAGAAGTTACGGGCTCGAGAAGGCGACGAGGTCAGTGACGGTTGAGCAGTTACTGGGATATGATGTACGTTACGGCGACAGAGTTTTGCTAACGGGACCTGCGTTCCAGCCATTAGATGCCAGAAGTGCGAATCAACTAATTTAAGTTATTCCTAGAAGAAAGAAGATACCGGAGTTCCATGCCGCCAAGTTCCTGACGCTCGCAAAAAGTAAGAGGAGATCTCAAAAATCCCAGAAAAAGTATTGTGTTTGTTGCTTAAGGTCGGAAAGTAATAGAAGGAAGTGATTCCAAGGATCAATCAGAGAGGACCAGACAACTGTTTAAAGTAAAATCTTTTTATTGTTTTAGCTATAGTATCATAACAAACAAACTATTAAAGCTATAGAGAATTGTGACGGTGACTTGTGGAGGGTTTGTTTGTTATGGTACTTGAGGACTTTAGGCTTTAGACTAACCTTTGAATGGTCTTGTTAAATTATATGTGAGAGAAAACTTAGCTAATTTTTAAGGTGAAATATTGTGCGTTTAATATTATTGCTAGTAGCTATGCCTGAGTTTGTTTAAGTGAGATTGCTCTAAGTGTGATAAGGTGTTAACCAAGGAAATATTATAGACACGTGGTCTTACAAGAATTGTCTTCATAAGAGTAGTAATTGTAATTGGTATAGAGAATTGTCATTGAAGTATAGAACCTGATTTACTTGGAATTTAATATCGACCCTTTGTACATTTCCTTGATGATAAATAAATTGTTTTCATGTTTAAATAACTTGCCTGATTCCTATTTCCAATGCACTACTCATTAATTAGAATCTGTGGGCTTTAAGGTTGATATTGTCACGACTGCATAACAGAAAACTTAAGTTATTAGTTAAATTAAGGGGATATTAAATCCCGCATTGTTTTAAAACCGAATAAGAAACTCAAAGATCGGAATCAGAGAGTTTCTTGCTGATTATAGTAAACTATAAAGTATCGGCGACACTAGCGTTAGCCAATGCAAGTGATCCTAGTACGTAGTACAATACCGGGCAACTCGTTGCAAAGGTGGAGGAAGTTCAGATCGCTATTCTTAGGTATTTTCCATAATGTAAAAACACATTTCCTAGGAAATGTATGCTGTTATTACATTATGGAGGGAGGTCACTACCCAGACCGGTTTCAGCCTTTTTTGAGGCTTCATCAGTGAGTAGCTAGACCTAATACCAAAGTGTATAGTGAAAAGAACTTATGTACTCTGCGAACAAGTTGGAAAACTCGTTCGCAGAGTACATAAGTTGCCCGGTATTGTACTACGTACTAGGATCACTTGCATTGGCTAACACTAGTGTCGCCGATACTTTATAGTTTACTATAATCGGCAAGAAACTCTCTGATTCCGATCTTTGAGTTTCTTATTCGGTTTTAAAACTATGTGGGATTTAATATCCCCTTAATTTAAGTAATGTTTTCATTGCCGAAATGAAGCTTATTAGCTCTTTATACTTAATTAAGTTATTAGATTTACTTAGAATTATTATTATTATTTCGGGCAACTCCAAGGAGTCGACAGACTCATCGAGGGAGGCCCTAACATCATGTCAAGAACAACTATTCGACGTTCACACAGTATCTATCATACCTCGCCTTGAACTCATTCACGGTCATAGCACCCACAACAGACTCTGGCAGCTTATTCCACTCATTCACCAATTTCCAAGTAAAAAACCTAGCTCTAACACCCCTGCTAACCACATTCTTGCCCAACTTCCATGTATGGCCCCTAGTCTTCCCACCACCAGTCCTATTGTCAAAAATATCTTCTGGATTAATCTTATAGAAACCCTTCAGTAATTTGAATGTCTCAATCATATCACCCCTTTTCCGCCTATCAATCAATTTTTGAAACCCACAAATCTTTAACCTGTTCTCATAAGGTTCATTCCACAGACCTGCTATCATCTTGGTCACTCGTCTCTGGATCCTCTCCACCTTCTCCCCATCAAGAAGAAACCCTGGTGCCCATATCTGGGCACAGTAGTCTAGATCTAGAATTAATAGAGAAAAGTTCCATGTGGTTTACTGTGTGTTATTTTTCAGAGGAAGATTCACCCACGAATTTGGTGGTGCAGCTAGAAACTAAATAAATTTTATAAATTTAGTTGAGAATAAACACCAGTGGGTCAGACAAAGAGATTGGCTCTGGCCTGAAGCGATTTCTTTGTTCTGTAAGTTTTGCGCACGTGAGCTTTATATTATTTGTGGCCATAAGTCAGATGTATAACAAGGTAAAGAAGGAAAGTTTAAGTGAGATAAAGTAGGATTTTAAAGGGAGATTTAAATAAAAGAAAATAAGATATAATAAAAGATTATAATAAGATGTTATAATTAAAATTAGCATATTTAACAATACAAAAATAGTTGTCAGTTCAATGTTAGTAAATGTAAAGTTATGCACTTAGGTGTGGTGAGATTTTCATTGGCCTATTATATTAGTGAAATTATGCTAAAAGAAAGTGATCAGGCTAAGAATTTTGGAGTTTTAGTAGCTAAGAAGTTGAAGTTCAAGGGTTATATAGCCAAGATTGCAAATATAACTTAGAGGATAACTGCAACACTGAAATGAACACCAAATATAAGGATAAGGAAGTCATTTTGCCACTTTACAAGGCTGTGATTCATTCTCATCTAGCCTACTGTTTGAGAATCTAGTCTTGTGGTTTCCAAGGTAATGCAGATACAGTGTACAGAAAGTCAAAGGAGAGTGTTCAGATGATATTAGGACGGTGGAATGTATATTATGAAGATGGATTGAGAACTTGTGAAATGCAGACATTAGCAAACAGGAGAAAGAGAGATGGTATAAAAAAATCACAAAACTTCCAATAGGATCACACAGCATACCAATATGGGGAATTTTTAATTTATAGAGGGTGGGGAAGAGGATATCCATGGAATTTGAGAACTTGATTTTTTTGTCATAGGACAGGGCATGATTATTTGGAATGGCTTTCTTTTGAAGATAGTGAGTGCAGGTAGTGTGTGAATGAACTTAAGGTATGACTGCTAGTGTCGGTGGCCTCCTATAATGGGTCCCTAACTCAATGGAAGTCTCTGATAATAATAATAAAACATGGGATTCACCTCTCACCAACATTCATCTGGATGTAGCCAGCATAATGACTTAATCCACTTCATAAAGCAATATTCCACAGAGAGAGAGAAATAACAGCTTTAAAAAAGATACACAATAATAAGATTATTATGACCACAGCTGATGCTACAGTCATAATGAATCGAACAGAATGCAAAAATCATTAACAAACTCAACAAATTCCATACATCTAACAGATGATGGCAGAGACAATCCTACTATAAACTTCTGAAGCCATTAACAAAATTGCTTCCTCTCCACAATGTTCTTTCCCCTTTACAAAAAATTCTGTTCATTCCAAAACTACAGTATTCTTAAAAATTCAGATGTGAATGGCTTGATATTACATCCTCTATTTACTAATGTATCATTAACTTAGATCAGTGGTCTGATAAAGCTTCCAAGGGCAATTTCAATCAGAAATTGCCCTTGGAAAAAAAAAAAAATACTGAACTAAAAGACATATTTCGGTGATTGTATCACATTTTTTTTTTTTTTTATTATTCAGTTATACAATATACTGAAATAATAGTTCCCGACAAGTTTTGTAAATCATAGGATTTACATCTTCAGGGGTAAATAGTATAACTTAAAGTTTAAACAAGAGAAATTAATAAATACAAATCATAACCATATGCTATTCATAAATTCAAATAACAGAATGAAGATATAAAATGTTGTATATATATCTGCATTCTGTTATTTAAGTTTATGAATAGCCAGACGGTTATGATTTGTATTTATTAATTTCTCTTGTTTAAACTTTAAGTTATACTATTTACCCCTGAAGATGTAAATCCTATGATTTAAGAAACTTGTCGGAACTATTATTTCAGTATATTGTATAACTGAATAATAAAAAATGTGGTGTAATCACCAAAATATGTCTTTTGAACCAATTAGCCACAGAAGTCTATGCCTGCAAATACTGAATTATTCAAATTGACTGTACATACATGCAAGTTATGTTACATGAAAAGGAAAAAGATACCAACAAGATAGAATTGCAATTGCATTCCTCTCCAATCCTCCCTTTAGTAATTTTCTAAGTAGAACCCCTAGAGAATAAAGCAATCAATAGCAATATACAAACCTGTAGTATGGCTGTACTATTTAGTTATGTGTTTATTATTTGGCCTCATGGCTCAGCAACATTAAAAAAAAAAATTTTCAAAGTTTATCTTCATCAATTTATGGAAAGCCAAAACATGGATGCACACACACTGGAAAAAAACTTAATCACACTATCGCCAGTCTAACAATATGGTATTTAAAAAATAAAATAATATAAAAAGCTTATTTGTTTCAATGCCAGAGTTCCTGTTGCACTGTCATCAAAGCATTCAACAACCATTACTACACATTTTTTAGCGAGCACCACAACCACAATAAAACAGATAAAACTTGCTTCTTCCCCAATACAGTAATACCAAAATATATATGTAAATAAGTTTTTTTACCTTGGGAATAATGTATATTAGGTTACCAAGTAATTTTATAAACTTGGTTATTTTACTCCTAATCCCAAGTAAGCAAACAGTTAAGTTTGCACCTGAACATAGTTCAAGTCTAAAGGTGGTGCAACACCAGGGCAACTTATTGTAAAGGTGGGTAAAGCTCTGATCACTATTCATAGTATTTTTCCATAATGTAAAGCACATCTCACTAAGAGATGTATACTGCAATACATTTTGGGTGGGGTCACTACCCCGACCGGTTTCAACCTTTTTTGAGGTCTCCTCAGTGAGGAGAAATAAAAAAAAAAAAAAAAAATAAATAAATAAAACTTATTTACATCTATATCTCCTCCAGAGATTCTTATTCAAAATAAAAACACCTTGTAGCAACTTGTATAGGTAAAGTTGATAAGGCTCTGTATTACTAAAACCTTGGTATTTAGGGTCTAGCTACTCACTGAGGAGACCTCAAAAAAGGTTGAAAACGGTCTGAATAGTGACCCCACCCATAATGTATTGCAGTATACATCTTTTAGTGAGATGTGCTTTACATTATGGAAAATACTAAGAATAGTGATCAGAGCTTTACCCACCTTTACAATGAGTTGCTCTAGTGTTGCACCACCTTTAGACTTGAACTACGTTCAGGTTTGCACCTGAACGTAGTTCAAGGTTTATATATATATATATATATATATTTATATTGTTCAAAATAAACTTTATTTGAAATGAAAATCATATCATATAACAGAAAATTTTGCACAAGTCAAGAAAAACAGTAAATTCAAAATCTATTATGAATAATAACACTAAACAAACAAAATAACTAAGTTTTATGGTAATAATGCAGCTATCCCTTTTTAGCAATATAGGCTTAATATTAATATATTAATAAATAGATTATTTATTAATTAAAATTTTTAAATTAGAAAGAGTAATAAATCAGAATGCCTGAACAATAAGAATATCAGAATAAACATGATATTTAAATCAAATTTTAAAAGTGAGCCAAAAAAAGATGTGAGAATGGGAAACAATGTTGAAGGTGAAAAATATGCAAGTAAAGATATACCAAAAAGTAAAAATAAAACAAAGTTTGGATAAATTTAAAGATTATGAAATTTAAAAACAGTGAGCTATAAAAAAACTAGTAAAGATGACCAGCCAGCAGTAAAAATAATGGTATGCTGACTGTCCTGAAGGATCATCAGAAAAAAGAAAAATATTCCAGTTTTTCTATAATGCTGGCTAATCATCTTTTTCTACATTATTTCTTTATTTTTTCTCATAATATTTTTAAATTTTATAACCTATAAATTCACTACCTTCCCAATGTGGTTTTATTCTTACTTTATACCTTCCATATTGTTTCCCAATCTTACATCATTTTTCAGCTCACTACCACCTAAAATTAATAAATTAATCTTAAGCATTCATGCTTCATGAATTACCACAATAACTTAGCTTTTTTTGTTTATTGTCTTAAAATAGGAGCCACATTAAACTTGTTTGCAAATATTTATTCAAAATACTGAATGACACTGTATTCACTTGAATGGTTCTACAACAAACATGCATCTACGGATGACTGACTTGTTACCCCCCCCCCACTTATGATTGGGCAACTCACCACAGCAATTTATACATTTAAAACAAACCTCTTCATTATGCCATGCAGTTTCATCCAAAATTGGAATTATTTACTGATATTTCAAGCTTGAGCCACTTAATATAAACAATTAAAAGATCCCTATTGTTAATATCCTCTCTAGTGGAATGTCTTTGTCATTTTAAGTGTTAGGGTTCTTTGTTCTTTAGTTAGCATGTAAGAAAGTTCTGAATGTCTGCTACATCATCAGACAGGAGGCATCCTACTGTCTGTGCTATTTGAATATCTTCTGTGCCAATTGCATATATTGCACCTTCTACTCCATTACATTCATTAACAACACTGGGCAATTACCACAATAACTTAGCTTTTTTTGTTTATTGTCTTAAAATAGGAGCCACATTAAACTTGTTTGCAAATATTTATTCAAAATACTGAATGACACTGTATTCACTTGAATGGTTCTACAACAAACATGCATCTACGGATGACTGACTTGTTACCCCCCCCCCACTTATGATTGGGCAACTCACCACAGCAATTTATACATTTAAAACAAACCTCTTCATTATGCCATGCAGTTTCATCCAAAATTGGAATTATTTACTGATATTTCAAGCTTGAGCCACTTAATATAAACAATTAAAAGATCCCTATTGTTAATATCCTCTCTAGTGGAATGTCTTTGTCATTTTAAGTGTTAGGGTTCTTTGTTCTTTAGTTAGCATGTAAGAAAGTTCTGAATGTCTGCTACATCATCAGACAGGAGGCATCCTACTGTCTGTGCTATTTGAATATCTTCTGTGCCAATTGCATATATTGCACCTTCTACTCCATTACATTCATTAACAACACTGGGCAATACTTGTTGTCACACATGGATCTGTTATTTCATCCCAGAAGTCTTTGTTTGCATGTTTGATGTGAGTCGAGTTTGAGAGACGGCCTAAGGTGTTGTCCAGTAGCAGAAGTACCTAGGGTTCAAAATTATTTCATTTGTACTAGTACTGGACAGCAAGACAACACAGCTGAACAAGCCCACTGTTACCAATGCTTTTCTATCAGGTTTCCCTATTACAAGCAAATTCAGTTTGGAAAATGCTTGCATAGCATAAAGTGTTTCAGAATGTAAACAAACATTCGTTTTCAGCTTCACATTTCCAGAAGCATTTATCCATTTTGAATATCAAATTTGGTGAATATCTTCCTTTCTTCCCCCACCAAAGCTCGAAGTTATACAGAAAATTCTGCTGCTGCCGGGATGTTGATACTTGCATTGCTTCCAATTCTACCAATCTTGCATGTTTTTTGAATTTCTCAAATCATACAAAAGCAACAAAAGTCTTTATTGTTGCTTTGGCTTCCTGGGCATTTAAATGACAAAATAAGCTTAATGTTTTGTGTTGAATAACCACTTATGTGAGTGGCATATGAGGCTGTATATACTGAAACACATCCCCCCCCCCATGTTCTCTATGATGATATCATATGTGCATGCTAATTTAGTTGTAAGGTAACTATAATTGTGCATAGAATTTTTATCAGCTTGACTGAAAACTGTTTTTGAACATGACCGTGCCAATCCTAATGTGTTTGCCAGATGCTTTTCTTTTCTCCAGCTTCTATCCTTATAATCTGCATTTTAGTTTCTATTTTATAAAAAAAATTAAAATGACTATGTATAATAAGTATGTGTGTGTGTATACACACATATATATTTATAGTGTACACAATATTATTGAGTATTAAATATTGCTCAAAACACGGAGCTATTTTTTATATGGAACATCAAAAATGACAACAAAAACTAGCTAACTTTGTTCTAAGAAGATTTGTTAATTGGGATATTACTGCATACAGATATGTTGGAAACCAAAGTGTACATGGGACTGAATCTGGTGGTAATGAACCTGGAGGCTTTCCGATCAGCTAGCAAAAAATCATGCAACCAAATATTTTGCCAGTTCGTGACTGCTGGGAGATTCCCCTCTGTGTGGGCAGTGTGTTTACAAGTCTGTCACCTCTCACTGCATGTTCCACTTCCTTTTATCTCTTCCGTATGAAACACAATGAACCTCGACTGAAAGAAATGCGTTTTTACTGTGGATCTCAAAAATTCTCCCATACAAAATAGTTAAAAAAAAAAACCATAAAAAATCCTACCAAAATATCACAAAAGACAACAGAGATCCAACCCATCAACACTAATTCTTACCAAAAAAAGAGTTTCCACATCCACTTCAACCTTCGTGGCCTAAACAGCAAATATAAACAATGTGCACCACCACCCACAGTCATCTAGACCTGAACTGCTGTTCTTTTGAGAACCCCAACTGGCCTCCTCAACAGCCACTGTACACCTCGACTGCCCAACTACACATTACAGCTCTTTTAGCCACAAGGGTGGCACTTGTGCATTCATGAGAACTGATTTGCAGTCTCTGGCATGGTATGTCAGTTCTTCCCTTTTCATATGCTCCCCCTCTATCATCTCCAAAGTGTATCAACAACCCTAACCTCTTCAACTTTCTAAAGCTCGACTTTTCACAGTCTAAAGTACCCCAATAGTGAGGTCATCCTTCTTGAGGACTTCAACATCCACAACACATATTGGCTCCCCTTCTCCTGTTCACCAATCAAGCAGGCAAGGATGATGATGTGTTAGCAATCAACAATGACCTATCTCAGATCATCAATCTTCCCACCAGAATACCAGGCGACTCCCTCCAATTCGCTGATACATTTGACCTCTTCCTAACAAGCTACCCTTTCAGGTATACTGTAGTCATCAGTTCTCCTCTTGGAAACTCAGACCACAACCTCATACAAGTCTCCTTTACTGCAGAACAACCTACACCCATCAGTTCACAGTCTCGTGTCCTTTGGGACTACAAGTTTATCAACTGGGATGACCTCCATGATTTCTATTCTTCCTTCTCATGGTCTGACTACTGCTTCAGTTCTGATCCAAACACCTGCTCAGATCGAATAACAGAAATCATCCTCACAGAATTAAGGCTTTCATCCCTTATTCCATTGCAAATTCTCAGCCACCATCCAAGCCTTGGTTCTCAAAAAAGTGTGCCAATGCTTGAAAAAGAAAAAAACCTCTGCTTACCACAACTGGCTCAAGACCAAAACTCCAGCTGCCCTCTCTGCCTATACTGCAGCCTGCAACAGTTGCAAAAGAATCATCACCAAGTCCAAGTCAGACTTTGAAAGGGCCAAATGCTGCAAACTAGTCTCATTCTCAAATGGCAGTCACTCCTTCTGGTCTCCTGTCAGGGCCATTGGATGCAACTTCTGTCCATCCAGGTTTCCACCATTCACATCCAGATGATAGTGTGGTTGCCTCACCAAAAGACAAGGCCAACTTACTTGCATCAGTCTTCTCTTCCACTTCCTGCATTGATGACCTGGGCGAAGTTCCCTCCACTCCACAAAGAACTGCTCCCTTCATGTCTTCAGATTTCTTTCTGTTGAAAGAAATCTGAAAGATCCTGAATAGCCCGAACTCAAACAAGGCATCTGGTCCTGATGGACTTCCAATCCTATTCATAGCTTTGCTGATTCCCACCTATTGTGTTAAAAAACTGTGCCCCAGAACTAACACCTATCCTGTATCGTCTCTTCAATATTCCTATTCAACTGGCAGTTACCCGACAAAATGGAAACAGATTCACATTCAGCCATCCCAAAGAAAGGTGATAAAACCATCGAACTACCACCCAATTGCTCTCACTTCTGTTCTCTCAAAAATTATGGAGAAGTTCATCAACAACCAACTCTTGAACCACCTAGAGACATACCAACTAATCAGTGACCAGCAGTATGGATTCTGCCACTCACGTTCTACAGCTGAACTCGCTTTCATCACCCATATGTGGACTTAGACCATGGAAAAATTTGGAGAAACTCACATGGCTGCCTTTGACATCTCAAAGGCATTCAATTTGGCACAGAGACCTACTCACCAAACTGTCATCCTATGGTGCGCCTTACTCACCTGCAACTGGATTGCCAACTTTCTCACTGTTTGCTTACAATGTGTCATGGTGGATGGCTTAATCTCTTCAGTTTTCCACACAAATGTAGGAGTACTCCATGGTTCTGTTCTTTCACCCACTCTCTTCCTCTAAATAACATGTTCTCACAGACTTCCAATCCTACTGATAGCACACTCCATTCTGCCTTTTCATTTGACAAATGTGTTAGTGCTCAAGTATTAGAATCCTTAAGATCTACCACAACCAGGGACCTGAATTCAGATCTCCTAGCTTTATCCCATGGGGCTAGGACAACCTTGTGAACTTCAGAAACCCAGTTCTGTCTGATCTCTTGCATTTGGGTTCTTCTTGAACCCAATGTCCCCAAAAACGCAATTCTGTTTGATCTCTCACAAGAAAGAGCTTGCATCCCTCTCCCTTACCTTTAGAAATACTGAGATATTGAAACATGATCAGATTTCTCTTCTTGGATGGACTTGCACCTCTGATCTTTCCTGGTACAATCATATTTCAACTACAGCTTCTTCAGTTGTCAAAAAACTTGATGTGCTTTTTCACACAAGATACTACTTCACAACTCTATACAAAGCACAAATCTGCCCAGCCATGGAATACTGTTCATATATTTGGGGTGACACACCAAAATCCTCTCTAAGATTGCTCAATGCTATCCAGAAGAAGGCAATACAGCTAATTAATGATCCCTCCCTCTCTCACAAATGTTCAGTTTCTGCCTTGTGCCTCTTCTACAGATACTTTCATGGACAGTGCTCTGCTGAATTGGCCACTATTATTCTTCTGCTCTCCTCCAAAATCATTAAAACAAGGGGAAACTGCTAACCAACACCCTTTTACAGTCCACCTTAAAACTCCCTGAACCAACTTCACTCCTTTGGAACAGTCTCTCCCACTCTGCCGTCCCCCAAAGATTACAAACCTCAGCTGTTCAAGCTGAATGTGAACAGTCACCTCCTTTCTTCTATTCCTCTTGTCCCCCCCCCCCCCCCACAGCACTAGTGTGCTATAGGTCTTGTGGTATTTCGTGTTAATATTTGCCTTAGGGAATATAAGAAATGCATCATCACCAAATTCCTGATACATAACCTAAGGGAGTGAACAGGATATTATGATAGCACAAAGGTTTATAATTATTGCTAACTTCCTATTGGCAATGTTCCACCAAATTAATTTATCTGTGAGTACTCCAATATCATAAAAATTTATATTTCAGTCTTCTAAGGGCACTTCACAAATTGCATCAACGAACCTAGATCTTGGTGTTCTTCTGGGTTGGGTTCCTAACATCTTGACATCAAAAACCTGTTTTTGCTAACTTTTCTCTCTCATTCTGTTTAAGTGATCATATGTAACTTTTCATGTAAATTTGTACACATCTTTATGCTGAAACATGGCATACATAATGACTAGTCCATTTCCTGAGTTGAAATCCAGCAGGTTTTTATCATTATTATTTGCTTTACCCTTTTCTCCAAATTTATCTAAAACATTTCTGTACAGCTGGTACCAATTTCCTACTCTGCTGTTCTTCAATATCTCCAACAGGGACTATTTTTGTATCAGCTGCCTTCTCTAATGACTAAAAAAAAATACCTCTACTTCTTTAGTAGAACATTCTGTGGAACCATAGGCATAAATAAGTCTCTTGTGCAATTTTCCATTTTGATGTCTGCCCACATCACTATTTGATAGTGATGTGGGCAAACATGGATGATTAGGTGTTGATTACTATAGCTACTGTTTCTTTTCCTTGGTCATTACTGCTGAATATAACATACTGTATTTATTAGAACAATCACACCCTTTTATCTTTCTTTGTTTCACTAACACCAATTATGTTGACCTGATACGTCTCTAATTCTTCTGCCTGCACCACTACTTTTCCATTAATATCCCCATACAATGATGGTGTCAATCTTGAATTTTGCTGGTGGTGATTTGGAGTTTGTTCTGGTAGCTAACTTTTCACACTGTTTGTCCTGGTTCCCTAAAGTAAAAAAGCAGAGACCTTGTTTATGCAGATAACACCCCAACAAGCATAAAATTCCACCATGTTATGTTACCATATTGTTTTGGTTTAGAGAAGGCAAGACATTAGATCAGAAGATTCAAAAGTCAGTTCCCCATGTTCCTTAAAAAGGCCATGTGAGATAAGAAATGCATTATTATGGAAGGAATACTACCATCATTAAGATAAATTAGTATACTGGCAGACCATGCTTTTAAAATTCCATCATACATAATTAGAAAGATAGAAGGAAACTACACTGTTATATAAAAGTCATAAGTTGGAAAGATTATTTTCTGAGTCAGCAGCAAGGAAGAGGCAACCCCCCTCGCCCAAACCTCAATAAGTATAGTTTCATTAATTTGCCAAAAATTTGGGACAGTCATTTTTAAGAGTGACTTTACCTTGACAACTGTCAAATTCTTTTTGTCCAACATTAAAGTGTATCAAAACACACCTGTATTGTATGGATGGTAATTCTTTTATATGTTTATTAAAATTTTGAATTGTTGCGTTACCACTTAATGGTGGAGCCTGGGAACCATAACAAGTATAGGTAGTAAGTGAATTTCATCACATGATGTGAAACAATTATTCTGCTTAGTGAAGAACTCAAGGAGCTTGAATAAGTTAAATAGATTTCTGGGTTATGTATCCAATAGATCCATTACCAATACTAATGTATAACCTTTCTTGAGTTGGATTAACCTAATAAAAAAAAGTTGTGCTCTGAACATGCTGCTTTGTAATCCAGTGAAATATTACTAGATAAATAACTAATTCTTTGGATTGTTTCGCTCAATACTGCTACACATAAGCCTATCAACATGTTTAAGTTTTCCACTTTGCACGTGGTTTCAAAATACAACCTCTAGATATTGGAATCAAATGTTAGTAAGTTCTTCCTTTCTTTCCAACCTCCGAATGATTCATAGTACTAACAATCTTTCCTGTTTGGGATGCAATAAATTACTGAAAGTACCAAAATTTAAATAACAAACTAGACAAAAATCTTCTAATACAAATTAAAACATAAAAAATATAAAAATTCAGGTACTTGTACTTTACCTCCTCAGTGCAAAGATAACTATGTGCTTCTTTCCATCCACAGTAATAACTTTTGAAAAACAATTAGGCTAAGGAAGAAAAAAAAATGGAATAAATCTCTTGCAATTGTATGAGTATATTGTAAATGGATGATTTCCACATATTTTAATGCTCATTTTATTTAGCTTAATCTTTCTTTTTACATCATGAAATTAGACATGGCATTATGTGATGCTTATCTGTAAAATTCAGATATCAACCATAAACATTATTTATGTTAATGATTTAACATAAATTACCACAACACTCTTCTAAAGCTCATCACAATATAAGATTAAGCACAACAGAGAACAGAAAGACTAAAATTAATTTCATGATAAATAAGTTAACAATTATGGATAAAATATTTCTGTCATACAGCCAAGTTTATTTATGCTAATATAACTATAAGGAAAAAGGTAAGAAATGTACTTACTTATATATAACTGGCCATTACAGAGTAAGTAATGAACATTCATTGGAATTTTCTTTTCATACAATAGAAACAGTAAAGTAATTTTGAAACCTCCTTCACAACTGTAACAGAGGAGCTTCATTTTTAATAATATTTGTTTCTTAGTTTATTTTAGGTGGCTATTGTAATATGTAATTTGAAAGATAAAGTGTATGCCTTTCAAAGGATGATAACAAATAAGCATTGTAGAATTTCAAAGAGAATAAAACAAATTGACAGTGTCAAAACAAGCATGCAAGTTATGTTCTGATAAAGGTTTATATAATTTAATACCAATTTTAGATATTCTAGCATGAAACAGAAACATAAAATGAAAGGGTGTAACACAACTCTAAATGAAACACGGTCAGGGTTTGTCCCCAACCCCATCCCACACCATTTCCACATTGAAGTCATATTTAAGGGAAAAAAAATTCTAAACACTAAAGATTTGATGTGAAAGAAAATCAATATTTTTTGCAAATGTTTCTAAAAGTTTACACATAAAACCTGAACTTAAAAGAGCTTGGGAAACATGAAGATCCAGAAAAAATGAAGAGAAATAAACACAGCAGTTCTTAACTGGTAAATAATTTTCACTGCTTGGTGTGAGACACCACTAAAACCTTGCTTACTGGAGCCCTGAAATTGCTTGAGAAAATAACTTTGTTTTGCCTATGTTTAGTCGTCTGTATAGCAGGAGTCTGGTACTACTATGTACCAGATATTTTTGTGTTTCTATTAAGAAACACAAAAATATCTGGTAAAGAAATTACTGTCCTGCTTGCTGGACATCTGAAATAGCTAGAAAAAAAGCTCCAAGTATGATCTCTGGAGCAGGATTTCTGAATTGTCCCATCATCATTTTATCACTTGTGCTAACAAATAAAAAAATGAACAATGCACTTTCAATAAATTCTCAAGTTCTCTCTTCCATATATGTTCTTCAAGCAGTGCATACAACAAGTACTACTGGGAATTTATTAGTAGCTTCATATCCTAAACTGTCTTATCAGTGATGCTGATAAGATAATTTGTGATTAGTTATTTCTACATCTGAATTACTGATATCTTATGAGTAATTTTACCCCAGATTGTTCTAATATTCATTGTTAACATATATCTTTCAAGTGTATATAATTAGTACAACATAGGTTAATCATACCTCACATGAATGGTTAATAAAGCGAGCAGCATTTCCATGCATTGTAGCATCCACCACTTCATTATCATCAATACGAAACATGTAACAACCAATACCCTAAAAAAAGTAACAGTAAGACACATTAATAATTGTTGTTAATTATTTATTACAACAACGATTATACTAATATTTTAGTATACGAATTAACGTATACTAAAATATTAATTATAAAACTTTAATTAATACTTTTCAATAATTCGGCAATCAGAGATCACAAAAAACAATGAGATGTGTGTGTGTGTAGGCACTAACACTGAGCATATGAGACTAAAGAAAGGCAACCAAAGTTGAGCCGAGAGTCCTAAATGGCACCCCCTAGTGAGTTAAATTGGGTAGCCTTGGCCATTGGGCTGAAATCTCAGGATTAATGCTTCCCAAATTTGGGGCAGTATCGTGCATCAAAATTTGTTGAGTTTTCAAATGTTTTTCAGAGCTGTGGGAGCTCTGAGGAACAGCCTTTCATATTTGTATTTGTTGTGGTGTAATAGAGTGGCCTTCTTCCAGTATATCCTGTAGATATCCAAAGCATGGTCAGCAATTTCTGACAGGCTGTATTGGTGGAAATGGATGTAGTCTTTGTATTCAGAAATTATTGTATTGGCTGTCCTGCCTGTTTGGCCAGAGTAGGACAGTTTGCAGTTGGGGATCTAAATAGCAGAGTAGGAAATGATTGTCAGACATACAAAAATAATTTGGGAAAATTTGGAGAAAAGAGCAAAGCCAATAATAATGGCAAATACCTGTTGGATTTCTGCTCAGGACATGGACTGGTTATTACTAACACCATGTTCCAACATAAAAACGTGCACAAATTCACATGGAGAGAAGAGGCAAGGAATAAGAAAAGTCCCATTTTCGATAATTCTCAATTTCAAATCCTGGATTTGAAATTGGAAGTGATCACTATTTAGTCTTGAGCAGGATAAAATTGAATTTAAAATTGAAAAGAATAACAAGTAAGAAAGTTTTAAAGAGAATAAAAGTTGAGCAGCTCTCAGATGTGAACTGTAGACTAAAACACACAAAGGTTATTGAAGAAAAAATGACAGAGTTTGAGAACAGGAACCAAACCTTGGAGATTCAGTGGCAAGCCTTGAAGAAAACCCTGATTGATTCAGCCAGAGAGGCATGCGTTGAAGTTGTCTGCAAGGATAGAAAAATCAGAACTCCCTGGTGGACACAGGAAGTTAAAGAGGCAGTGGAGGAAAAGAAGAAAGCATATCAAAAGTTCCTGGCAAATAAGTGAGCTTGTGTTCTTAGACAATACAGACACAAATGTAAGAAAGCTAAACACTGTGTAAAACTAGCTAAACAAAAGTCATGGGAGGACTTTGCCAAAAATATAGAAAATAAATATCAAGAACATGGCAAAATATTCTGGAGGTTGTTGAAGAAGCTTAGAAATGGAGGAAAGAGTGCTGTAAAAGGAGTTAGAGATGATAAAGGTGACATGAAAACAGGAGAAAAAGATATCCTTGAAGTATGGAGTAATTACTTCGAAAAATTGCTAAATGAAACTAACAGTGATGACAGCACAGTGGTAAAAAACACTCAACAGGCATACAGTCAGGAATACATATCCATACTTGAAGTAGAAAAAGATATCAAAGGCTTGAAATGTGGAAAGGCAGTAGGAGTAGATGATATTCGACCAGAAATGCTGAAGAATGGTGGTATAAAAGTCTTACAGTGGCTGCACTGCATAGTTCAGAAGGCATGGACAGAGTACCCCGGATGATTGGAGTAGATTGTTGAAAGTTTAAGGCGGTGTTGTACCACCTTACCCCAGTCCTAAAGATACTTTCAGGTGCAAACTTTGTTTGCTCACACTTGGATAAATGATTAAACTAAATTTATTAGATTGGAGTAGAGCTATAATAGTACCATATATAAAAAGGGAAATAAAACTGAATGCGAGAATTATAAAGGTATTTCCTTACTGGGTGTTTCCAGTAAGATTTATACAAGTATACTTGAGAAATGGTTGAGAAGAATTGTGGAAGAAAAGCTTGGTGAAGAACAAGCTGGATTCAGGCCAAATAGACGCTGTCAGGATCAGATCTTCACGTTACGACAAATAGTCGAGAAATCATGGAAATATAACAAACATCTGTATTTAAGTTTTGTCGATCTAGAAAAGGCATATGACAAGGTACCAAGAGAGAAGCTATTCAATACGCTACAGTTACATGGTGTCAATGGGGTATTATATCAAGCAATACTTAGTCTTTATTTGAGTTGTAAGTCACCAGTTAGAATTGAAGGAAGTACAGGAAGATGGTTTAAGGTTAAATCTGGTGTGAGACAAGGATGTACATTATCCCCTCTGTTATTCATTATCTATGTGGATCACATTATGAAGGAAAGTAGTATTAAACATGATATCAAAATTGGAGATCTTAATGTCAGCTTTTTGCTTTATGCGGACAATGTTATACTTCTAAATAAATCCGCTAGAAGTCTGCAAGATTCCCCGACTAAACTGAATAACTGTTGTATAGATATGGTATGAAGGTCAACAATAAAAAGGAAAAAAAAATGAAAATAGGCAGATTTGTTGAAAAGGTCAACTGCGTTGTGAATGGAGAACCTGTGGAACAAGTAAAACGTTTCACCTACTTAGGCATGATTTTTAGTGAAGATGATAAATTAAATATGAAATAGACAACAGAATCAACAAAGCTGGTATGGTAGGAAGTCAATTGAATAAATTCATATGGAATAAGAAAGAAATTAGTCAGAACACTAAATTAGCTGTATACAAGACAGTGTTCAAACCAATTTTAACTTATGGATCTGAGAGCTGGGTCAGAAGTAAAACACTTGACCAAAGACTAGAGACAATAGATATGAGGGTCCTGCGAAAATTTAGGGGCATGAACAGATGGCATCGATGGCAATATTATATTAAAAAAACGAGGATATTAGGAAAGAACTTGACATTGTCAGCAACCAGGAATGCGTTAGCAGAGCTAATCTCAGGTGGTATGGTCACTTAAACAGAATTGGCGAGGAAAGATTAGCCAAACAAGTGTTCTCTGTCAGGTTTGCAGGAAAACGACACAGAGGAAGACCAAGATGTAAGTAGATTGATACAGTACAAAGCGCCTTAGACGATAAAAATATAAGATCTGGTGTGAGACTCCAACATTATCAAAGAGATAATGTTGGAGTCTTGACAAGTAACAGACTGATTTCGAAGAAAATTGTAGATAGGAAATTAGCAATGATGTAAATTTTTCATGTAGTACTATCATATCCTGTACACCCCTTGAGGGTACATGGCAGGAATTTGAAGATGATGATGATGTTGATGACGATAATAGTTTTATAATGTGATTTTGCATCTTACTATTCATAGGAAATCTAAAGTCTCTTAAATGAGATGTATCATTACTCCCATCTATTTTCTGCTGTGATATCCTTAATGATATGTTTTTATTTATTTTTAAATAGAGTAAACCTTAATTTATCCATTCACACTGAGAAAGCCATTTGCTTGCCAGTCAGGTGAAGGTATAATTAAACAATGCGGTACAAGAAGAAAAAAGTTACATTTATCCATTCATCATCATCATCAAATTCCTGACATGTACCCTCAAGGGGTGTACAGGATATGATAGTACTACATGAAAAATTTACATCATTACTAACTTCCTATCTACAATTTGCCCCCAAATCAGTCTATTACTTGTCAAGACTCCAATATTATCATCATCATCATGAATATCAAGGATTTAGGCCTAGCATGGCCTGTTCTGCCCTTAGAAGTCATCGTTGAATCGTTTAAGAGGAATTATCATTATCAGATCTTACATTTCTATCTTCTAAGGCACATTGTACTGTATCAATCGACCTATATCTTGGTCTTCCTCTGGGTCGTTTTCCTGCCAACCTGGCAGAGAACACTTGTTTTGCTAATCTTTCCTTGCCCATTCTGTTTAAGTGACCATACCACCTGAGATTAGCTTTGCTAACGCACTCCTGGATGCGGATATGTCAAGTCCTTTCTTAATATCCTCGTTTTTAATTGATATTGCCATTGATGGCATCTGTTCAAACCTCTAATCTTTTTCAGGACTCTCATATCTGTGGTCTCTAGTCTTTGATCAAGTGTTTTACTTCTGACCCAGCTCTCAGATCCATAAGTTAAAACTGGTTTTAAGACTGTCTTGTATACAGCTAATTTAGTGTTCTGACTAATTTCTCTCTTATTCCATACGAATTTATTCAATTGACTTCCTACCATACCAGCTTTGTTGATTCTATTGTCAATTTCCATATTTAATTCTTCACTAAAAATCATGCCTAAGTAGCTGAAATGTTTTACTTGTTCCACAGGTTCTCCATTCACAACACAGTTGACATTTTCAACAATTCTACCTATTTTCATTGTCTTTGTCATGCTGACCTTCATACCATATCTATTACAACAGTTATTCAATTTAGTCAGGGACTTGTAGCAGATTTATTCAGAAGTATATATAACATCGTCCACATAAAGCAAAGAGCTGACATTAACATCTCCAATTCTGATATCATGCTTAATATCACTTTCCTTCATAATGTGATCCATATAGATAATGAATAACAGAGGGGATAATGTACATCCTTGTCTCACATCAGATTTAACATTAAACAATCTTCCTGTATTTCCTTCAATTCTAACTGCCAACTTACAACTCAAATACAGACTAATTATTGCTTGATATAATACCCCATTGACACCATATAACTGTAGCACATTGAATAGCTCCTCTCTTGACACCTTGTCATATGCCTTTTCTAGATCGACAAAACTTAAATACAGATCTTTGTTATATTCCCATGATTTCTCGACTATCTGTCGTAAAGTGAAGATCTGATCCTGACAGCACCTATTTGGCCTGAATCCAGCTTGTTCTTCACCAAGCTTTTCTTCCACAATTCTTCTCAACTGTTTCTCAAGTATACTTGCATAGATCTTGCCAGGAACACTCAGTAGGGAAATACCTTAGTAATTCTCACATTCAGTTTTATTTCCCTTTTTATATATGGATACTATTAGAGCTCTACTCCAATCATCGGGAATTCATCCCTCTGTCCAGGCTTTCTGAACTATGCAGTGTAGCCACTGTAACACTTTTATACCATCATACTTCAGCATTTCTGGTCGAATATCATCTATTCCTGCTGCCTTTCCACATTTCAAGCCTTTGATGGTTTTTTCTACTTCAAGTATGGATATGTATTCTTTATTGTATGCATGTTGAGTGTTTTTTACCACTGTGCTATCACTGCTTGTTTCATTTGGCAATTTTTCGAAGTAATTACTCCATACTTCAAGGATATCTTTTTCTCCTGTTTTCATGCCACCTTTATCATCTCTAACTCCTTTTACAACCCTCTTTCTTCCATTTCTAAGCTTCTTCAATAACTCCAGAATATCTTACCACATTCTTGATATTTATTTTCTATGTTCTTACCAAAGTCCTCCCATGACTTTTGTTTAGCTAGTTTTACACAATATTTTGCTTTCTTACATTTGTCTCTGTATTCTCTAAGAGAGAGCACAAACTGACTTATTTGCCAGGAACTTTTGATATGCTTTCTTCTTTTCCTTCACTGCCTCTTTAACTTCCTGTGTCCACATGGAGTCCTGATTTTTCCATCCTTGCAGACAACCTCATCACATGCCTCTCTGGCTGAATCAATCAGGGTTTTCTTCAAGTCTTGCCATTGAATCTCCAAGGTTTGGTTCCTGTTCTCAACATCTTTCTTTTTTTCTTCAATAATCTTTGTGTATGTTAGTCTACAGTTCACATCTGAGAGCTGCTCAACTTTTATTCGCTTTAAACTTTCTTACATGTTATTCTGTTCAATACGAAATTCAATTTTATCCTGCTCAACACTACATAGTGATCGCTTCCGATTTCAAATCCTCTGTATACTCTGGTGTCCTGCACCACGGAGAAAACATCACTATCAATAATAACATAGTGAATGAGACTTTTCTTATTCCTTGCCTCTTCTTTCCATGTGAATTTGTGCACATTTCTATATTGGAACATGGTGTTAGTAATAAATAACCAGTCCATGTCCTGAGCAGAAATCCAACAAGTATTGCTTTCTCTAAAGCAATACTTGTGGGATTTCTCTAAAGCCTCAAAAAATTCCTTCACTTCTACCTGAGAAGAACCTTCTGCGGGAACATAGGTACAAATAAGTCTCATTGTCTAGTTCCCCATTCTCATATTTGCCCACATCACTCTACTTGAAATTGCCTGCCATTCAAGATTAGCCTCGTATTTAGTTTTGAATCCTATGGCTACTTGTTGTTTTCCTTGATTGTGATTGCCTGAATATAACATTTATTGCTCAGAAAGAGCTCACCAGTTTTTGTCTTTTTTGTTTCAGTCACCCCTATTTATGTCGATCTGGTACTTATCTAATTCCTCAACTAGCTCCATTTCTTTGCCATTCAGGCTTCTTATGTTGATAGTACCGATCTTCAGTTCTGGTGATTTAGGATTTGTTCCAGTAGCTGACTTTTCGCTGTTGACCCTTGTTCCCTGGCAAAAACCAATGGGGGCCTTTTTTAACCAGGCGACGCCCCAGCCGGCATGAAATTTTGTCATGTTGTACCATCGTTTTGTATTTTGGTTTAACCAATAAGATTACAATTTGGTCGGCTAAATCCCAACACGGTGAACCATGAGATGGTGAGGATTGGACATTAGGTCAGAAGCCCTGGTCGGTTTTCCGCATTCATTTAAAGGCTATGTGGAGGTCCCCTCTCAGTTATACAGCTTTGACCTTCAAGCACCCCTCAAGAGTCAGTTATTTGAAGGGATGATAATTGAGTGACTCTTCTAATATAACTTGATAGGGTTTGAAACCAGATCTTTTCGTTCAAGAGGCATGACTATGTTACAGACTTCCCAAATTTATTAAAGAACCAATCATATATATTAAAAAAACAACTAAATCTTTCATACCTTGCTTTCATACATAGTTTCTCTTTTATCAGTCAGGACGGAACGGATAACTTCCCCTGCATATTCTATAACCATCTCTCCAGCATCGATATTGCGCTTGCAAAACAGTCCACGACCATGAATTCTCGACCTGAAATAATAAAATTATGAAAATAATGAAATCTTTAAAAATACATATATAATTCTGATATCTATCTGACCTCTATGATTATTTATTTCTGACTTTAATTCTCTTTAGTCCAAATGCTTAAGCAAATAAACAGTTATTTCACTGTACATAATTCAAATTGAGTTCCCTTCTTCCATTCCTGATCAATTTGAAAAACATGTCAAAATTCTGCAGTTTTTTTTTTTTTTTTTTTTTTTTTTTTTTTTTTTTTTTAACTAGGTCTCATTCTAAATACAGTGATCTCTCAATTATCTGATCTTTATATAATCAAACCTTCAGTTAAGCAACTTTTTAATAAGTTACCATATCATCTGATTCTAGAAATAGCACCATTTAACTGTACTCTCAAGTTAAACAACCAGTATAACATAGATTTCCTAATGCAATGAGATAATTATAAATAAACTGCAGATGCCAGTGCTCTTCTTGAACATTCTTGTCCAAATTTTCTATTTTAGGGAGCAATCCTAAAAAATATCCCAGCCACTCTGAAACTTGGTTTCCTCAAATTAAAATAGTGTCAAATGCCAGCTTGATTGGCTGAATGGATACCATTTCCACTCCTCAAAGAATAGGCTCCAAGTTTGAATCCTACCATGGCATAGATGAAAGTGAATGCAATTGGGTGATATAGATGAATTTCATTATCCAGTGTGAGATAAACACCTACTTGTCACTTACTTGTTAATGTCATTGTTATCACACTGGGAAGCCTAACAAAGGCAGCTCCCCCCCCATGAAAACCACCAATTCCAACAACAAAGAATTGAAGGCTTTACTGGAACTTAAAAATTATAAAAATCAAGAATTTCATAGCCATTCTTCTAAAACTCTGATGTGCCTACTGACTGTTACACTATTAATCCCAGAACATACAAATCAAAACAATTCAAAGATTTTTTTAAAAATGTCATAGCTTGGCTGTCACAAAGGAATTATTAAAACCTTATAATTCCACCTCTCCCCAGATAGATAGGATGACAAAAATATAAAATTAAAAAAAAATAATTTTCCATTGCTGGCAAACACATTTTCACACAAAGCATTTTGTCCACTTTAAGTTCAGTGCAAAAAAACCTTCAAGGCAGTGATCTAATTGAAATCCTGAATTTCTCCTCATATCTCAATCTTCTTTCAGTTCACTCTGAAGTTGGGCTATTTTGTTTGGCAAGGCAAGGTAAATGACATTTTAAATTCTGCAATAAATTGAGGGTTCAGCTATGGGCTTTCTACCCTTCTTTCTCATTGGCAAACTACTTTATGAGGCTGTGTGAAGAGAATGCCTTAATCTCTGTCTTATACAGATCTTCTATGTGGCTATGCTATGTTTACTATTCAGCCACATGGCTGAAACACTCTAAATACCTTTCTTTTCCATTTAAATAATTAACATCTAAGGATCCAATTCAGTTTAGAAATAAAAAGCAGTAAGCAAGGTTACAAGCTATTAATTCACATTTCACGCATGCAAAACAGATGAAACTCAGAAAACAAAAACAGCAACTCATGACAAATGACAATGTTCAATTGGATTGATTGACACAATGGTCCACATACTGGCACTGGTCTGGGGAAATTTCGTGGCAGTTCGCCAAAAATTTCGTCTCCCAGAAACAACGCTCCAGCCATGTATATCAAATTTTCTAACCTCTAAGCAGCAGTAGATGACGCACTAGCTAAAAACTGTAATTTCATAACATTGGATTTACAAAATACTATCTACACTGGTTTATGTTTTTGTCTTAGCCATCAGCTGGTCTGCAAAATATTTCTCCTATTTTCCTCAGTCCGCAGATGTAAAAAGTTTGAAGACCGCTTAAAAGAAAAAAAAATGCTGGTCTAAAGTCTACAAAAGTCACATTGTGTATTGGAGAGAAGATTGTTGCTTTATAAATACCAGAGAAGTCTGGTATTAACCATTTTCTCTAACATCTTACAGAGATGGCTGGCTAGGCAATAGGTCAATAATTATTTGCTCATGTAAGATCCTTTCCTGGTTTTGGGATAGCAATGACAGCTGGCTTATGCCAAGAATTTGGAAACACTTCCTCTGCAAGTATTCTGTTGTATATTAAGAGAAGGAGATTCATAGAAGACGATGAAGCATCTATCATTTCATAGTGGGTGTCATCAGGCCCTACTAAACTAAGATGAGAAAAAGAGAGCAGTAAAAGAGCTCTTTTTATCTCTTCTTTAATAAATGACTGAATGCATGGCTCAAGCCCATTAGCAGATAAATTTAGCCATTGTTTCTCTTGCTGCTCTTTCAATATATTAAATATTCAAGAGGATATGAAGCTGTTGCTGAGATTCAGACAAAATTTTCATCCAAAGTATCTACAACAGCTTTTGGATCAGCAAAAACACATACATCATGATCTAAGGTAAACAAATAGTGTGTTCTATACATACCTTTCATTTTCTGGATTTTATTCCATTCAACTTTTGCACTGGTCATTTAATTAAATGATGAGTTAAATTGGATCCAAGATCGTTTTTGACTGTGATGTCTCACATAATGTGCTTTGGCCCAACATTCTTAAAAGCTATTAAGTTTTATGTGGTGGGGTATCTACAAAATATACCCCATGCTCTGTGTTGATCTTTTCTGACTGCCTGCATTCCCATCCACCAAATATTTGGACAGAATAAAAATTGAGATGATGTTCTTGGAATAGAGGCTGTTGCTCTCTGGCAATGTAGTCTGCTACATATTTTACTGCTTGATTGATAGGTGTTTGATAGACTGCTTCACCATTAAGTTTTGCAAGATAGGAAAAAGCATTCCAATTAGCCTGGTCCATTTTTCCATATAAGTATCTGAGCTGGAGAGCATGGTTCTTGTTAAAATATTGTGCTAAGAATAGGAAAAGTATTGCTTTGACATATGTTCTCTTCGACACTTGATGTAAGTAGTGGAAGAATGGAAGGGAAGCAGATTGTAAGAATGATTACAGAATATGAGTGGGTAGACATATGGAAGAAAGTATTGAGTGTATTATTCCAAAGGGAGAGATCATTATTACCAAGGATTCATCAATGCTATGACCTTATCTATTTGTGGTGATACTACTACTATACAGAGTATTGTGACTGTTAAATGGATTCATGTAGTTGCAACATAAGGTTACCACAATCAATTTCATTTACCTCAGCACTCAGTGGTAAATAAATTAAACATATTGTAATAAGAAATACCACAATTTAGGCATATTGCTATTGCTTCTACAGCAGTATTAAACTGATCATGATGGAAAGAAGTATGACTTCCCACTACGATAGTTACTTCTCCATGAGGAATACAGTGAAATTCCTTAAGGTAGGTGCTCATCAGGTCTGAAGTATGTTTCCTGTAGACAGAAACAGAAATTTTTGCATCTATCCTGCAACATCTTGATATCATCGATATTCTGACGAACCCATGACAGTTCAATTGTAAAAATTTTCCTATTATTTTGGCTTTATCTTCTTTTTTGCATCCTGATATATTTTGTTCTGTTTTAATTTTTTGTATTTCTTTTTTTCATCGTTCCACTTCCGACATGCTTGGGAGTGAACTGGATTCATCAATTGATGAATTGATGTTGACAATTGACACATTTAGTGTTTTTTGCAGACCAAGATTTGTTGTCATTCTTTACTACCACATTAGGCACAGGTTGTAGAGCAACAACAGGCAGTTTGGGCATGTCCATATTTCTGACATTTAAAGCATCTTAGTACATTAGGGATGTACGCTCTAATAGGACAGTTCTGATACTCTGCTTATACAGATGTTGGAGGCTTAGGTGTATCAAAAGTAAGGATGATGTTCCTGACTGGAACCAAGTGACCATCTCTACGTATTAGGATGCGCCTCACACCTGTCGCTCCCTGATCTTTAAGCTATGAACATATCTGCTCATCAGGAACATCAAGGAGATCGCATTCTGATATCACTCTTCTACAAGAATTGAGTGTTTTATGAGGTGTTACAGTGATTGGTATTCCATCCACTGATGCTACTCTCAGCAGTTTCTTGGAATTTCTGACATGATGTTTCCATAAGGATATCAATTGGACGTAATTTCTTATCAGTTATGGGAGATCCTACCAGTGTTTCTACACCCTTTTGAATAAAGAAGGGTGACATTTTCCCTATTGGCCTTTTGCATGGATGATCAGAAATACTGCTGCATTTAAACTAGTATCATATATCTTTTGTTTCTTACATCTGTTACTAAACGATGTATCTACAGTATCAGTATGTGATTGGAACTTTGTTAATGCCACTGAAATGTTTGAGGATGATGAATTCATGCTCAAGGGATTTTTGATTTGGTGCCAGAGCTCCTAACTCATCACAGAGCCACACGTGGAAACCCACTGACTAGCAAGCAATGACTGCACTTGGGAGTGGAACACCAGAGCTACCATGACTATACCAACACCACAGCAATCCTTGATCCTGGATCATGTGGTGAGAGACATTGCAAACCACCATCGGCCCTTGCAGACAAGCCCACTAACTGATTGATCCTGGCTAAGCCATCCAAGACTGCTCCCCCCTCTCTGGATGTCCACAGGTCGCACTGCATGGCAAAGACAGTGGTAGGGCACTGAATTCCAGTAATAGTAGTCTGGATGAAAGGACAGTAAGAAAGACTCGGGAGAAAATGAGCAAAGAATACGGGAAGAAAAACAAAGAAAAGAGGAAGTATGAAAAGGACCAGTACCATCACTCGATGGTCCTCTTCGCCATGAACAGATGCCCCACAGGGAGGGGGAATAGAATGAGAATTTGATGTGAAGTCATCTGCCCCTACATATGAGTAACATTTTAATGAAGTTACTTGAAGTGCAAAACTGTGCACAACTGCATTAAGAACTGAAACAAATTATGTAAACTAAAGGAATATCAATAAAAACAATAATATAATTTGCTTTCTAACTAATAAAAAAAAACAAACTTGCTACTAAGAGGAAATTGTTAAAAATAATTCTCATCAACAAAGTGAGGAAATTCAATAAAAATATGTATGATGGTTTAAATTAAAGATGCCAAGAAATTATATTATTGGTTTCATCCTTTATCCAAGTGTAAGCAAAGTTTGTGTGTGAAGTCACTTCACGACTGGGCTACTTGTATATAGAGGCTAATGCCTTTACATCAATGCCTTTAATATCCTTACAGACATATATAATACTATAATTATGGGAAGAGTCACTACTCAGACCTATTTCGACAAGTATGGGTAGTGGTCCGTGATACCAAGGTTGAAGTAATGTAGAAGTTATATTTCCATATACAAGTAGTTAAAAGGTGTAACACTGTATTACTAAAATACTATGGATTACAGATAGGCGTTGAAAGTTTTTTTCACTTGATTATACCATAAATTAAAGATGCCAGGAAATTATAATCTTTATTTCATCCTTTATCCAAGTGTAAGCAAACAAAGTCTGTACATGAAACTGATCTGGGTAGTGCCTTCCTATAATGCATAGCATTTTACATGTCCGCAAGGATATGCGCATTGCATTATGGAATACTAAGGCAAATGATGTGAAGTTAGCCTCTATATATACAAGCAGCCCAATCATGCAAACTTTGTTTGCTTACACCTGGATAGAGGATGAAACCAAGAATATAATTTCTTGGCATCTTTAATTTATAGTATAACCAAGTGAAAAAATTTTCAACATGTATGATGGTTAGATGAAAAGTACTCACACAAAGGGATATCATCACTCCTCAACAGGAAGGACTGTGTAAGATGATTTAAATCAATGTGTAGATGAGACAGAACAGCTTTCTCTTTATAATCCCTGTGAAGCCTAGAGTGCCATGGTTTCATTTTCATTTAACCTCCCAATAAGCCTCAGTGTATTTTATGTCCATCAAAATGTTTATGTGATGCATACAATAAAACTGAAGAAACACAGATAAGAAGTACTAACCATCAATTACTCCTCCATTAAGAGGTGTGATAATCCCTCATACTCAAGAAAACCCTTAACCAGAGTAACTTGTTTTCACAGCTGTCTTAAAGCCAGTGCCAGATAAGAAGTACTAACCATCAATTACTCCTCCATTAAGAGGTGTGATACTCCCTCATACTCAAGAAAACCCTTAACCAGAGTAACTTGTATTCACAGCTGTCTTAAAGCCAGTGCCATTAAGTATCACAGAACATTAGTTCCTTACATTACCTGCAGTGTAGCTGAAATTTTAGAGATATAGACTAAATGTATACAATATATTTTGATATTTCTACTCCTTGTGGCACATATTTATAGTTTGTTGTTAATGACAGGACAAAATAAGGAAAATTTCAATTATGAATGCATCTGTTTTTATCTGAGTGGGGGAAAAAAAAAAAAAAAAAAAAACTGAAGTAGATGAAAATGTTTGCTATCAATTGTTGTATATAAATCTTGTGTATCAGCCTTGATAAAAAAAAATGGCAGTTTTTTTTTTTTTTTGTAAATTGCCTAATTACAATTAGATGATCGTGAAGTTTTTGACTTTTATGAAATAATTGTAAAAGTATACGAGGGTGATTCCATAAGTTTATGGCCTGACTAACTTTTAGAGGTGATAGAAAAAAAAAAAAAAACTATCAGTTTTCAACATAATCTTGCATTACTTCAACACACTTTTCACATCTTTGAATTAACATTTTTATGCCCTGAAATAATAGTCTGTAGTCTTGAGTGCAAAATAGCCTAAAATTACATCATCTGCAAATTTTCTTACTCAAAGGTCTTTCTTCAGTTTCGACAAGAGGTAGTCACTGGGTGTTAGATCTGGACTGTACAATGGATGTTCCATCTCCTGGAAGCCACAGTCCTTCACTGCAGCCTTTGAACTAATAGCCATATGGACTGGAGCATTGTCACGAAACAGGTGAACACGACTCAGCATTCCTCACCTCTTCTCCTTTATGACGTTGCACAGTTTGTACAGGAGCAAAGCATAATATTCTGCATTCACGGTGGTATTTCTTTTCTTGAAGGCAATCAAGAAAATTCCCCAACAATCCCAAAAGATTGTTGCTATGACCTACTTAAACTGAGTGACCATGGCTTTTCTTGGTAGTGCTCCGCCTGGTTTGCGCCACTCCATGGATTCTATTTTGAAAAGAGGATCATAATAAAGGACCATGGTTTCATCCCCAGTGACAATGGATTCCAGCACTTCTCTTATTCCCCTGGCAAAGCTCTAAAGACTTGCTGGAACAGGTCATACTCCTTCTGAAATGAAAAGAGGAGTTGGGGCACCCACCTTGCACTGACCTTTGTCATGTGAAGCTTCTTGTGAATGATGCGAAAGAAGGTTGTAACAGAAAGCCCCAACTTTTCTTTGAGCTTCAGCCATCTGTCATTGAGCAGTTCCTTCTCAACAAGAGAGACATTTTCCTCAGTCATCACTCCCACAGGTTGACCATCACGAGAATCATCTTTGATGCTCGGTCTTCATAGGCAAAACTGTTTAGCCCATTCCTTTATGGTGGAATATGTAGGAGAAGCTTCCCCATAAACACTTCCAATCACTGTTTGTTAGCACTTGGAGAAAACCTGTCTTTGGTGAAAAACTTTATCACAGCATGGTATTCAATTTTTAGCATTGGTATACTAAGCTCCCAAATGGATGATGCTATCTATCATGCATGGCATTTTAAAATTGGCACGAATTTTGTATGTCAGGCCAGAAACTTTTGGAGCCTACCTCATATGTTAAAATGTTTGCAGTTTCTTCTAATTATGTCTTGTTTATTATTTATGATTCCAGTTATAAATTGCTTCTCAGAATGTTCATGTTTTCTACATTTGTAGAGTTTTGATTTACAGAAAACACCTATAACATTTATAATAATGTATAATGTTCTCTACAGTACAGTTACACCCCGAGTTACGTAAGTAATGCATTCCATAAATCTTTACGTAACTTGAATTTTACATAAGTTGAATTTGTAAATTACACACTTACAATAAAATGTTCAATGGCTACTCATACCGCTGTCTTACATTAATTTTTTTGCCATTAATCAGATGTTTTCCATTTTTAATATTTTTCGTTTTTAGGATGATTAAAGAAAAAAATTATTATAAAATTTATCAATTGTAATTGAATAATATACATATTGTAAATGTGAAAGTATGAAAAATATATAATATAAAAGAATATAAAAAATAAATTGAAATATTCACTTTTCAAATAAAAAAATGCCTTGTGACGACTAAGTTGGCTGTTCTGCGAAAAGTTTTACCCCTTTCGATGTTGAAGGCTGAGGGTAGTCGGGGTTGTCTGAGTTGTCATCTTGACTTTGTTGTGAATGGCATCTCACAAATATTTCATATTTGTGAGATTGTGTGGTCACATGCTTCTTGTCCTCATAGATGTCCTTGTAGCTAGACATATCTAAATAGATACAGCAGCTAACATTTTCAAACCGCTCAGTCTTCGGATCCATCGATTCTAATTTTGATAACGGCATGTGTATCAGGTTAAAACCTCAGCTAGTCCCTTCGTTATAAATTTCTTTATGCCTGGCGGTTCAATTGGATTAGTATTTTCTTCAGAATGCCTCCAACTGAATAAGGTCATCATTAGTTAGCTCTTCATCGTGACTCAAAAGTAGCTTGTTAACGTCACCATTATTCACTTCCAGCTCTAATTGCTGTGCCAGCTGCACACACACACGTCTACATCGCCTGCCGTAATTCTTGTGTCAAATCAGCACCCGTATCAGTCATTGTTTGCTCTCCTTCTGTGAAACGCTCAAAATTATGGACCATTTCTTCCACATAGTG
This sequence comes from Typopeltis vanoorti, assembly GCF_054136105.1. Taxonomy (NCBI): domain Eukaryota; kingdom Metazoa; phylum Arthropoda; class Arachnida; order Uropygi; family Thelyphonidae; genus Typopeltis; species Typopeltis vanoorti. The sequence goes on along the minus strand of NC_143571.1, from coordinate 69,645,927 downwards.
TTCACTGTTGTCTGCATGATTTCATCCCAAGCCACCCCGATGTTTTTGATAGTGTTAAGTATATTATAGTTCTTCCAGAAATCACATAGAGTAATGCCCTTACCCAGTGGTGTGTTGGGACCGGCTCGCACGAGCCGGTTGTTAAAATTTTCAAATTTAGCGAGCTGGTTAATAAAATTCTATATGAAAGGATAGATGATGAATGGTGGTATATACTTTTTCTCGTAAATATTTTGAAATTGTATAATAAACACTTACATATATTATTATTATTATCAAAAATAAATGCATAAAAGAGAATTCACAAAACACAAACTTAATTTATGAATGGGAATTTGGAAACGATTTTATTTACTAAACAATGTCTGTATTCATTAAAACACAAACACGTTATCAAAACTCCTGAACTGGGTATTTGAATAAACAATAATGCCTTATTTTTCTGCGAATTTCTAAGAACTTGCAACATTAAGTTCTTGGAAATGCAACATTGTAGCACTATCGATAAATACAAAAATTTGTCGCGACGGCTACAGTCTCTGGTCATTTGATCGACTACGAGTGGTAATATTAGTGTTACATTTTTTTTTGTTCAGGATTTCATTTGGTAATAGGTAAGTTGTAGGTAATATAGGAAAATTTTCTTTAATATATATTTTTATTTCAGTTTTTTCTTTTTTTTTAATAATTAAAATAATTTTAATTAGGGTTAGAGTTTTGCGTTAGTTGAAAAAATGAAATAGAACGAAACTTCTTAAACATTAAAAGGACAAAATTTGAAGAAGCCGAAACAAAGACATCTGAAGATACAATAGAACTTTGTGAAGAATCAAATTTTTCATAAAGCGAGTCGGTTGTTAAAAATTTACCGACACACTACTGCCGGCCTTGATTGCTTGGGAAAACGCACACTGCAGATAGTAGACTTTAAAGGTCGTAATAACACCTTGATCCATAGGTTGCAATAGTGAGGGAGTTCTAGGAGGAAGATAAACTTTTATGTCAGGATGAAAGTCATCCAACTCTTCTGGGTGACTAGGGACATTGTGCAGGAGGAGAAGTACTTTAAATGGGATTCCTTTCTCGGCACAATATTCCTTTGCCTGGTGAATGAAGTGATTATTGAACAAATCTCCGAACAGTGCACGTGTAACCCAAGCCTTGGTGTTAGATTTCCAGATTACAGGCAGCATACTCGCATCAATGATCTTAAAGGGGCGTGGTCTCTGGGAATGGTACACTGTAAGCAGTTTAAGTTTTAAGTCCCCTGAAATGTTGCTGCCAATCATAACAGTGATCCAATCTTTTGTGACCTTGAATCCAGGCATAGATTTTTCCTCTTTTGCAATAAATACCTGTGTTCCCATCTTCTTCCAAATCAGAGCCGTTTCATCGACATTAAATATTTGCTCAGGGAAGTATTCCCCCTCCTAAATTATTTCTGCCAGAAGTTCGGAAAATTGACTTGCTGCCTCACCCTGTGATTTTGATTCTGTGCAGATTTGTTCGTTTTTTGAATCGTTCAAACGTCCAGCACTAGCTTTAAATGTACTCTCCATGTCTGTGATGCCAGCCTGCTCTTTTAAATCCTTATATAAGGACATAGGCTTCTCCTAGATAATCAGTAAACTTAATGGTATCCACTTCTGTGTCAGATTATCGATCCAGTGAGACAATTTCTCCATCTCTGATATCGGGCCCAGCCTCTTCTTGGTAATAACTGTGCCCTTCAATGCTACCGCACCTTTCGTGCTTTCAACAATGAGAACTTTATCCTTTGCTATTGTATTCACTGTCAAAATAGGTCAATTTATTTCATGAGCTATTGTTGATAGAATTTTCCCGCCTTCATGCATATGACTTATTTTCAAACTTTTCTTCTAAAGTAATTGCAGACCTTTGTTTTTTAGATTTATTACCAGTAAATTCGGTTTTGCATTTGCATTCCATTTTAAGGGTAAAAAAACGACAAAGCTAGCAGTCATAACAAGTGACTGAGCTAAACGTGCGAGGCATCTACTACTGTACCGCAATAAGCCTGTCAAAGATGCACCCGCCCAAAGCCACAAACGTGTGCATACACACTAGTAGATTTATTACGTAACTGCAAATGGGTGTAACTGTACTTGCAGCCAAGTTTGCCCACTATTTCCATGATTCACATTGAGAAATCTAAAACAGTTATGAAACAAATCATGTATTTGCTAAGCTCTCTATGTAACATGCAAACTAAAGGAATATCAATTATTAATGTTATTCTTATAATTATTTTCTAAGTTTAGTTGGCCAAATCATCGAGAAAATCATCTTGTGCACTTTCTTTTGAAGAAAGAAAGAAAAAGCACTGTAAATAACATTTGGTTCTGAAGCAATTACTCAATGATACACAAAATACTACCTATTTTTCTTTTTATTATTCAGCAATTTTTTGTAGCAAAAAGAAGAAATCACTGTACATTTGTAAAGAAATATATTAGCAGCCATGGAGTTTCTGAAGTATCTGTACTTTTATTACTATTTTACACTACAAATATATAAGTACATGCTTCTCAAGCCATTTACAGTTTTGAAAATAATCTGAAATATCTGTAGGGTGAATAGGTGGGTAACCCCACCCAAAAGTTGAGCATATCGGAACATTTTTTAAAAATTCAAATTGTTCTTTTTCATCATCATCATCATCAAATTTCTGACATTTATCCTCAAGGGGTGTACAGGATAGGATAGTACTACATGAAAAATTTACATCATTACTAACTTCCTACCCACAATTTTCTGCCAAATTAATCTGTTACCTGTCAAAGCTACAACATTGTCAGATCTTATATTTATATATCTATCTTCTAAGGCACTTTTTACCATATCAATCCACCTATATCTTGGTTTTCCTTTGGGTCTTTTTCCTGCCAACCTGGCAGAGAACACTTGTTTGGCTAATCTTTCCTCACCCATTCTGTTTAAGTGACCATACCACCTGAGATTAGCTCTGCTAACGCATTCCTGGATGCTGACAATGTCAAGTTCTTTCCTAATATTCTCGTTTTTAATATTATATTGCCATTGATGCCATCTGTTCACGCCCCTAATCTTTCTCAGGACTCTCATATCTGCAGTCTCTAGTCTTTGGTCAAGTGTTTTACTTCTGACCCAGCTCTCAGATCCATAAGTTAAAACTGGTTTGAAGACTGTCTTGTATACAGCTAATTTAGTGTTCCGACTAATTTCTCTCTTATTCCATATGAATTTATTCATTTGACTTCCTACCATACCAGCTTTGTTGATTCTGTATTTAATTTACCATCTTCACTAAAAATCGTGCCTAAGTAGCTGAAATGTTTTACTTGTTCTATAGGTTCTCCATTCACAATGCAACTGATATTTTCAATGCTTCTGCCTATTATCATTATCTTTGTCTTGTTATTGCTGACCTTCATACCATATCTATCAAAACAGTTATTCAATTTAGTCATGGACTCTTGCAGACTTGTAGCAGATTTATTTAGAAGTACAACATCATCCACATAAAGCAAGGAGCTGACATTAACATCTCCAATTTCGATATCAGGTTTAATACCACTTTCCTTCATAATGTAATCCATATCTTCTTCTCTCCCATAGTCCTAAATGGACCGTTGGGTCATTCATGGCTGGCAGGTGATATTCTTTGTTAACCTCCTCTAATCATCTCAGTCTGTTGTTCTTGATGTCAGTTGAGAAAGGGAGGAATTTGTCCATTTTAATCGAGGTTGGTCCCTATCCCTTGGTCCCAGAATGATTCCTTCTAGTGTTTGCCTTGGAATGCCATTAGCCCTATCCCCATGTCCGAACCATTTCATCTGTCTTCTTCTGATGACTGTCAATATCTATTGAATTGCAATCCATATAGATAATGAATAGCAGAGGTGATAATGTACAACCTTGTCTGACACCAGATTTAACATTAACTCATCTCCCTATACTTCCTTCAATTCTAACTGCTGACTTACAACTCAAATAAAGACTAAGTATTGCTTGATATAATGATCCACTGACACCATACAACTGTAGCATTTTTGAATAGCTTCTTTCTTGGCACCTTGTCATATGCTTTTTCCAAATCTACAAAACTTAAATACAGATCTTTATTATATTCCCATGACTTTTCAACTATTTGTCATAAAGTGAATATCTGATCGTGATAGCCACTATTTGGCCTGAATCCAGCTTGTTGCTCATCAAGCTTCTCTTCCACAATCCTTCTCAACCGTTTCTCAAGTATACTGGCATATATATATATTACTAGGACACTCAGTAAGGAAATACCTCTGTAATTCTCACAATCAGTTTTATTTCCCTTTTTATATATGGGCACTATGAGAGCTCTACTCCAATCATCTGGAATTCGTCCTTCTGTCCAGGCCCTCTGAACTATGCAGTGTAGCCACTGTAAAACTTTTATACCTCCATACTTGAGCATTTCTGGTCTAATATCATCTACTCTATCTGCCTTTCCACATTTCAGACTTTTGATGGCTTTTCTATTTCAAGCATGGATATGTATTACTGATTGCATGCCTGTTCAGTGTTTTTTATCACTGTGCTGTCATCACTGTTAGTTTCATTTAGCAATTTTTCGAAGTAATTAATCAATACTTCAAGGATATCTTTTTCTCCAGTCTTCATATTACCTTTATCATCTCTAATTTTTTTTTACAGCACTCTTTCCTCCATTTCTAAGCTTCTTCAACAACCTCCAGAATATCTTATCACTTTCTTGATATTTATTTTCTATGTTCTTGCCAAAGTCCTCCCATGACTTTTGTTTAGCTAGTTTTACACAGTGTTTAGCTTTCTTACATTTGTCTCTGTATTCTCTAAGAGCACAAGCTGACTTATTTGCAAGGAACTTTTGATATGCTTTCTTCTTTCCTTCACTGCCTCTTTAACTTCCTGTGTCCACCAGGGAGTTCTGATTTTTCTATCCTTGCAGACAACCTCACCACATGAGAATCTCTGGTAGAATCAATCAATGTTTTCTTCAGGGCTTGCCACTGAATCTCCAAGGTTTGATTCCTGTTCTCAAACTCGTTCATTTTTCCTTGAATAATGTTTGTATATTTTAGTCTAAAGTTCACATCTGAGAGCTGCTCAACTTTTATTTGTTTTAAAATTTTCTTACATGTTCTCCTTTTCAATATGAAATTCAATTTTATTCTACTCAAGACTAAATGGTGATCGCTTCCAATTTCAAATCCTCTGTACACCCTGCACCAGGGAGAAAACATCACTATCAACAATAACATAGTGAATGAGACTTTTCTTATTCCTTGCCTCTTCTTTCCATGTGAATTTGTGCACATTTTTATGTTTTTAACACGGTGTTAGTAATAACCATGTCCATGTCCTGAGCAGAAATCCAACAAGTATTGCTTTCTATAAAGCAATACTTGTTGGATTTCTCTAAAGCCTCAAAAAATTCCTTCACTTCTACCTGAGAAGAACCTTCTGTGGGAACATACATAGGCACAAATAAGTCTCATTGTCCAGTTTTCCATTCTCATATTTGCCCACATCACTCTACTTGAAATTGTCTGCCATTCAAGAAGATTAGCGTTAGTTAATTTAGTTTTGAATACTATGGCTACTCGTTGTTTTCCATGATTGTGATTGCCTGAATATAACATTTATTGCTCAGAAAGAGCTCACCAGTTTTTGTCTTTTTTGTTTCAGTCATCCCTATTATGTCGATCTGGTACTTATTTAATTCCTCAGCTAGCTCCAGTTCTTTGCCATTCAGGCTTCTTATGTCGATAGTACCGATCTTAAATTCTGGTGATATTGAGTTGGGGTGTGTTTTAGGATTTGTTCCAGTAGCTGACTTTTCACTGTTGACCCTGGTTCCCTGGCAAAAACAACAGGGGCCTTGTTTAACCAGGTGACGGCCGAGCCAGCATGAAATTCTATCATGTTGAACCATCATTTAATATTGTGGTTTAAGCCAATAAAAACACAATTTGGTCAGCTAAATCCCAAATTGCCAGCCCATCCTCGTTCGTTCAGTATTCAAGTGGATACCTAACAGGGTAAACCATGAGAAGGTGAGGATTGGACATTAGGTCAGAAGCTCTAGTAGGTTCTCCACATTCCTGTAAAGGCTATGTGGAGGTCTCCTCTCAGTTATACAGCTTTGATCCTTGAGCACCCCATTTTTTTTTTTTTCCCCAAGATAATTGTATCAGATAATTTAATTTTTTGATAATAAAACTGAAGCTGTGATTATTATAAATGAAGAAATTCTGTATCAACCTGTAAAGAAAATGTGAGTGTTTCTGTTTATGATGCCTGCTACTCCATCAAACAATTGAAAATGAAAAAGGACACTGATAATGTATACTGCTTTACAGCTTGCATCTTTTAGTGCAACTGCTGGGAAAAATGTTCTTTCTTTTTTTCTCACAAAACGTGAAAGTAATCAAAGCTTTTGATTTTTTGTATTATGTTCTGCCTGTAATCAATGTACGGCAGGGATTCTCAAAGGGAACAAAAAATCATGGGTAATTCAATGGTTTGTGGCTCTCCAAAGTTCAATTCTACCTGATGACATCTTATTCCTTACAATTTAATTTCTTATTGGGTTTTCTTTTCCCCTGAAATAATTCATTTTTACGCGTATAGGTACATTATATAGGAGTAAGTGAGACGTTTTGATAAAAGGAAGATGAGTTTTAAAAGATTTAATTCAAGCATTTTTGCTCATTATACACATTAAATGCCTTAAGCTTTCGGAAGTATTGGCTCTGCAATCCTCGACATCTGCAATCTTAGCAGACTGGTGGGTGTGGTGTGTTTATTTATTCTTTTGTTTCACTGGTGAACACATGAGGCATGGAGAGGATTAGGAAATATTTCAGTCTACTGTTTCTACTTTGTATGCAACATTATTACTTATTTGTTTCCATATGAAAGTTATTATTATTATTATTATAATACAGATCAAATTCTATTTGACCTGTAAATACAGGTCAAATATCACAGGAAAGAATAACTCTACTGAACACAGATGGTATGCATGTGACTGATGCAGAAGTGATTGTTCAACTTATGAGCAGGCTAAAAGCTCTCAACCTGGTACATGCTACATTGAACTCAATGGTATCTCTTCACCATATGAGGAAACCCATGTGGATGAGGAGGAAGTACTAGAGCTGTTGCACAAACTGAATAAGAATTCTGCAATAGGAACTGATGGGATATCAGCACGGATGCTAAAAGAGTGTTCAGCTGAACTGGCTGTTCCCTTGAAGGGACTATATAATTTGAGTCTCAGAACAGGGAAGATTCCACAGGAGTGGAAAGAATGTATGATAATCCCATTGCACAAGGGTGGTACAAAGACTGATGTATCCAACTATCAACTAATCAGTATCTCAGGAGTGGTGGTGAAGATTTTGGAAAAGTTGGTTAGGGCTCACATTCAGAAATGTGTTGATAGAGAATCTCTACTTTGTAACGAACAGCATGGGTTTATTAAAGGAAGGTCATGCTCTAGTAACTTGCTCACATTCTATAATAATGCTATCACTGAGTTAGACAAGGGGATGGACACAATATATGGATTTTACTAAGGCTTCTGACAGAATACAACATGGAAAACTGTTGCATAAATTGGAGAATATCGGATTGAATTATAGACTATTAGCATGGATTAGAGCAGTGCTTCTCAAACTTTTCCTATGATCGAACACTTCACAAATCCTGAAATTTTATTGGGACACCTAGGTTAGAGTCGAATATCATCAGTCTTGTATTCAATGTAAAGCTAAGCGCACGCTATCGTAGAAGCAGGCTGTATTGCATCGAAAATGTGACAGTGCACACTACAGGCATGCTGGGCTGCAGCGCATTGCATTGACCTTGCTTGTGACCGCATGTTTCCTAGAATAGATACCTCCGTACTTCACTAGCATTCGGAGGTGTCAACAACTGCGGGTGGCTGAGTCAAGGCCAGCGTGTGCTGGTCTTAATAGCATAATCCACATGCAAAGTGAGGAGCGCCTGATTTTCAAACATGTTTGAACTTGTTGCAGCATTTAAAACCATTCCAGGCTCATATCAATTTTGATAATTTTTCACGGAACACTTATTCACTTTCCACAGAACATAGTTTGGGAAACCCTGGATTAGAGGATGGCTCACTGATAGATATCAAAAAGTCATATATGGAAGATGTGAATCTGCAAGATTCAAGGTAAGGAGTGGTGTACCTCAAGAATCAGCCCTTGGTCCATTGTTATTCACCGTGTACATTAATAACAGTGGGAAGGATTTGACATGTGACATACATAACTATTTGCTGCTGATGACAATGATACAAGGAAAGTTAAGGTGATCAGGACTTCTGCTGATATGCAGTACTTGCAGAATGATTTGAATTAGTTAGAATTGTGGGTATGTGAAAATGGCTGCCATTTCAATGCTAATAAATGTAAAGTCATGCACTTTGGTGTGATTAGTTAGCCAATGTCATATTATACTGCTGGGATTATGCTTGAAGAATCTAATGAGGCTAGGGATTTTGGAGTTTTAGTAGGTAGGAAGTTGAAGTTAAGGGTCATATAGCAAAAATTGTAAATACAACTCAGAGAATAATGGCAATGCTGAAACTAACCTTGACATGTAAAGATAAGGAAATCTTTTCTCCTCTTTACAAGGTCTTGATAAGACCTCACTTGGACTATTGCATGCAGGTTTGTTTTCCTGGTTTCTGTGGTGATTCTGATTCAGTGGAGAGAGTGCAAAGAAGAGTGTCAAAAATGATATCAGTGTTGTGAAATATGGATTATTAAGACAGATTGAGAATTTGCAGGCTGCAGACACTAGCAACAAGGAGAAAGAGGGATGATGACATTTTCAACAATTCTACCTATTTTCATTGTCTTTGTCTTTTTATTGCTGACCTTCATACTATATCTATTACAACAGTTATTCAATTTAGTCAGGGAATCTTCAAACTTGTAGCAGATTTATTTAGAAGTATAACATCGTCCGCATAAAGAAAAGAGCTGACATTAACATCTCCAATTTTGATATCAGGTTTATTACCACTTTTCTTCATAATGTGATCCATATAGATAATGAATAACATAGGGGATAATGTACATCCTTGTCTCACACCAGATTTAACATTAAACCATCTTCCTGTACTTCCTTCAATTCTAACCGCTGACTTACAACTCAAATAAAGACTAAGTATTGCTTGATATAATGCCCCATTGACACCATATAACTGTAGCATATTGAATAGCTTCTCTCTCGGCACCTTGTCATATGCCTTTTCCAGATCGACAAAACTTAAATACAGATCTTTGTTATATTCCCATGATTACTCGACTATTTGTCATAAAGTGAAGATCTGATCCTGACAGCCTCTATTTGGCCTGAATCCAGCTTGTTCTTCACCAAGCTTTTCTTCCACAATTCTTCTCAACCGTTTCTCAAGTATACGTGCCTAAATCTTGCCAGGAACACTCAGTAAGGAAATACCTCTGTAATTCTCACACTCAGTTTTATTTCCCTTTTAATATATGGGTACTATTATAGATCTACTCCAATCATCAGGAATTCGTCCCTCTGTCCAGGCTTTCTGAACTATGCAGTGTAGCCACTGTAACACTTTTATACCATCATACTTGAGCATTTCTGGTCGAATATCATCTACTCCTGCTGCCTTTCCACATTTCAAGCCTTTAATGACTTTTTCTACTTCAAGTATGGATATGTATTCCTGACTGTATGCCTGTTGAGTGTTTTTTACCACTGTGCTATCACTGCTTGTTTCATTTAGCAATTTTTTTAAGTAATTACTCCATACTTCAAGGATAACTTTTTCTCCTGTTTTCATGTCACCTTTATCATCTCTAACTCCTTTTACAGCACTCTTTCCTCCATTTCTAAGCTTCTTCAACAGCCTCCAGAATATCTTACCACCTTCTTGATATTTATTTTCTATGTTCTTGCCAAAGTCCTCCCATGACTTTTGTTTAGCTCGTTTTACACAGTGTTTTGCTTTCTTACATGTGTCTCTGTATTCTCTAAGAGAAAAAGTTGACTTATTTGACAGAAACTTTTGATATGCTTTCTTCTTTTCCTTCACTGCCTCTTTAACTTCCTGTGTCCACCATGGAGTTGTGATTATTCTATCTTTGCAGACAACCTCAACACATCCCTCTTTGGCTGAATCAATCATGGTTTTCTTCAAGGCTTGCCAACGAATCTACAAGGTTTGATTCCTGTTCTCAAACTCTTTCATTTTTTCTGCAATAATCTTTGTGTATTTTAGTCTACAGGTCACATCTGAGAGCTGCTCAACTTTTATTCGCTTTAAAACTTTCTTACATGTCATTCTTTTCAATATGAAATTCAATTTTATCCTACTCAAGACTAAATAGTGATTGCTTCCAATTTCAAATCCTCTGTACACTCTGGCGACCTGCACCAGGGAGAAAACATCACTATCAACAATAACATAGTCAATGAGACTTTTCTTATTCCTTGCCACTTCTCTACATTTGAATTTGTGCACATTTTTATGTTGGAACATGGTGTTAGTAATAACCAGTCCATGTCCTGAGCAGAAATCCAACAGGTATTTGCCATTATTATTGGCTTTGTTCTTTTCTCCAAATTTTCCCCAAATATTTTTGTATGTGTGACAATCGTTTCCTATTCTGCTATTCAGATCCCCAACAAGAACCAACTTTTCCTTTTTCATTGTGTCAGTTGCTTTCTCTAAAGCCTCAAAAATTTCCTCCACTTCTACCTGAGAAGAACCTTCTGTGGGAACATAGGCACGAATAAGTCTCATTGTCGAGTTCTCCATTCTCATATTTGCCCACATCACTCTACTTGAAATTGCCTGCCATTCAAGAAGATTAGCTTCGTATTTAGTGTTGAATACTATGTTGAATACTACTCATTGTTTTCCTTGATTGTGATTGCCTGAATATAACATTTTGTATTTATTGCTCAGAAAGAGCTCACCGGTTTAGGTCTTTTTTGTTTCAGTCACACCTATTATGTCGATCTGGTACTTATCATCTAATTCCTCAGCTAGTTCCATTTCTTTGCCATTCAGGCTTCTTATGTTGATAGTACCAATCTTTAACTCTGATGATGTTGAGTTGGGGTAGAAACATTGAAAGCATCAACTGTATTCTGAATAGAGAATCTATAGAACAAGTAAAACATTTCAGCTACTTAGGCAGAATTTTTAGTGAAGATGGCAAATTAGATATAGAAATAGATAACAGAATTAGTAAAGCTGGTATGGTAGGAAGTCAACCAAATAAATTTATATTGAACAAGAGAAATTAGTCAAAACACTAAACTAGTTGTATATAGGACAGTGTTCAATCCAATTTTAACTTCAGAGATATGGGTTCGAAATAAAACTCTTCATCAAAGACTGGAGACCACAAATATAAGAAAGATTAAGGGAGTGAATTGGCATCAAATGGCTGTATCATATTAAAAATGATGATATTAGGAAAGAGCTTGATATTGTTAGCAATCAGGAATGTGTTAGCAGGGCTAATCCCAGGTGATATGGCCATTTAAACAGAATCGGTGAGGATAAGGTTAGTAAAACAAATGTTCTTTGCCAGAATGTCAGGAAAAAGACTCAGAGGAAGCCTAAGATCTAAATGGATTGATACAGTAAAAAGTGCCTTAGAAACCGGGCTGGTTGGCCAAGTGGATAGCATATCCGCTCTTCAGCCAAAAGGCTGCAGGTTCGACTATCCCACCATGGGCATGGATGTTTGTGATTATCTGTGGAAATACCAGTGGTGGTTGGCGGTAGATGGCGTTAGTGTAGTTACAGTCAGTTGGTGATTGAGTGGTGGAGATGGAGTTGTAGAGCAGATGCCCTTCCTCGATGAGTCCTTGGTCTCCCTGGAGGTGTCAAATAATAATAATAAGACAGAAATATAAGATCTGGTGATATTGCAGTCTTGATAGATAACAGATTAATTTGGAGGAAAATTGTTCATAGGAAGTTAGTAATGATGTAACTTTTTCAAATTGTACTATCATAATATCCTGTATAACCCTGAGGGCATATATCAGGAATTTGATGATGATGATTGCATCCATCTTATAAAATTGCAGAAATCACTGAAAGACTGGTTGTGCTCATGCAATTGATAAAATTACTATACGACTTGTATAGGAATGCAAAATACTTAAAGGATGCATTTAAAAGTCATCTCATTGACTGAAGACAAGTCAATGAGATGTCAGTTAACATCAAAGAACAACTAATTGATAAACTAAATATGAAAAAAAAAAAAAAAAAAAAAAAAAAAAAAAAATCTATTCAGACTGTTAAATCCACTGTTGATAACAAGGCCCTTCTAATGGTATACATTCATCATTTTGATGATGACTGTAAATTGAAAGGAGATGCGTTTGTAACTGATGTTACTTCAGTATCCATTTTTGTTGCAATAAAAACTTGGTTTGATGAAAACAAATACCACTGGAAAATTTGGAAATGTGTGGCCCTGATAGGTTGCCCCCATGATTGAAAGACAAAGGTTTTATAGCTCACCTAAACGATTATATCCTGAAATTCTTGCTATACACTGCACTATGCACAGATATCATCTGGATGCAAAAAAACATTAGTCCAATTCTTTATCAATCTCTTAGTATAGTTATTAACACCATCAATAAAATAAATTCACAAAGCAAATATAATTGCTTTTTCATAAAATTGTGTGCTAATAATGAAGAACAGTATATGAAACGTCTTGTATATAACACAGGAGTCACATGGCTTTCTAAACGAAAGTGTCTAAAAAAAAAAAATAATAAATAAAAATAAAAATAAAAAATGGAATGGAATGGTTGAATCATGTGGATCATTATCAACTAAACTTCTTTATCCAACAATATCATCTAAAATGGTCAAAGTACTTCTTTATGTTCCAACATCTCATATGGTTGAAAGCAATTAGTTCAGTGAATGAAATATTAACAAATAAAAGAAACAGAATTAAGATATGTCCAAGAGGAGATATTAGAATTAAACTTACTAACATCATACCCAAACTTTTAGCTAAGAAGCATCAGGCTCAGGAATCCCATTGAATAAAAAGAGTAAATATAAAGTATTATTTTCTTGTTTAAAATTTCATGGAAGAAGTTAAGGGAAAAAATTGTCTAAAAAAGCCCTTTGGTGGGTGATAATTTAAAAAACAAGGTTGAGAAACACTAGTGTAGGGGGAAAGTAGATGATGACTTAAGGGATCAGCTGATCTAGCTAGTTTTTGCAGCTTCTTTTTCCTTGATCCTAAAGTAGCTTGGGTTCAAGAGAGTAAAGAAATGCAATTTATTTATTTACACAGTGTGCCCATTAAGTAATGAGATTGATTTTTTACAGGACAGCCTTTTGAATAAAAGTAACAAATGTGTTTATAGTTTTAACTGTTAGAGTGTGCTGTAATCGGAGGTGCAACTTTCAGATCAGGTGATACAGCAGTTTTTATGTGGCAACTATTGAAGTAAGAGTGTGTGAGTGGAGCTGTGTGTTAGAAGCTGCATCATGGGCAAAGCTGTGATAAAATTTTACTGTAAATTATGGAAAACTGCTACAGAAGTGTACTATCATCATCATCATCATCAAATTCCTGCCATGTACCCTCAAGGGGTGTACAGGATATGACAGTACTACATGAAAAAATTACATCATTACTAACTTCCTATCTACAATTTTCCTCCAAATCAGTCTGTTACTTGTCAAGACTCCAACATTATCAGATCTTATATTTCTATCATCTAAGGCACTTTGTACTGTATCAATCCACCTATATCTTGGTCTTCCTCTGGGTCGTTTTCCTGCCAACCAGGCAGAGAACACTTGTTTTGCTAATCTTTCCTCTCCCATTCTATTTAAGTGACCATACCATCTGAGATTAGCTCTGCTAACGCATTCCTGGATGCTGACAATGTCAAGTTCTTTCCTAATATCCTCACTTTTAATATGATATTGCCATTGATGCCATCTGTTCACGCCTCTAATCTTTCTCAGGACTCTCATATCTGCGGTCTCTAGTCTTTGGTCAAGTGTTTTACTTCTGACCCAGCTCTCAGATCCATAAGTTAAAATTGGTTTGAACACAGTCTTGTATACAGCTAATTTAGTGTTCCGACTAATTTCTTTCTTATTCCATATGAATTTATTCAATTGACTTCCCACGATACCAGCTTTGCTGATTCTGTTGTCTATTTCTATATTTAGTTTACCATCTTCAGTAAAAATTGTGCCTAAATAGCTGAAATGTTTTACTTGTTCCACAGGTTCTCCATTCACAACACAGTTGACATTTTCAATGATTCTGCCTATTTTCATTGTCTTTGTCTTTTTATTGCTGACCTTCATACCATATATATTACAACAGCTATTCAATTTAGTCAGAGAATCTTGCAGACTTGTAGCGGATTTATTTAGAAGTATAACATCATCCGCATAAAGCAAAGAGCTGACATTAACATCTCCAATTTTGATATCAGGTTTAATACCACATTCCTTCATAATGTGATCCATATAGATAATGAATAACAGAGGGGATAATGTACATCCTTGTCTCACACCAGATTTAACATTAAACCATCTTCCTGTACTTCCTTCAATTCTAACTGCTGACTCACAACTCAAATAAAGACTAAGTATTGCTTGATATAATGCCCCATTGACACCATATAACTGCAGCGTATTGAATAGCTTCTCTCTTGGCACCTTGTCATATGCCTTTTCCAAATCGACAAAACTTAAATACAGATCTTTGTTATATTCCCATGCTTTCTCGACTATTTGTCGTAAAGTGAAGATCTGATCCTGACAGCCTCTATTTGGCCTGAATCCAGCTTGTTCTTCACCAAGCTTTTCTTCCACAATTCTTCTCAACCGTTTCTCAAGTATACTTGCATAGATCTTGCCAGGAACACTCAGTAGGGAAATACCTCTGTAATTCTCACATTCAGTTTTATTTCCCTTTTTATATATGGGTACTATGAGAGCTCTACTCCAATCATCGGGAATTCGTCCCTCTGTCCAGGCTTTCTGAACTATGCAGTGCAGCCACTGTAAGACTCTTATACCACCATACTTCAGCATTTCTGGTCGAATATCATCTACTCCTGCTGCCTTTCCACATTTCAAGCCTTTGATGGCTTTTTCTACTTCAAGTATGGATATGTATTCCTGACTGCATGCCTGGTCAGTGTTTTTTATCACTGTGCTGTCATCACTGCTTGTTTCATTTAGCAGTTTTTCAAAGTAATTACTCCATGCTTCAAGGATATCTTTTTCTCCTGTTTTCATTTCACCTTTATCATCTCTAATTCCTTTTACAGCACTCTTTCCTCCATTCCTAAGCTTCTTCAACAACCTCCAGAATATTTTGCCACCTTCTTGATATTTATTTTCTATATTCTTGCCAAAGTCCTCCCATGACTTTTGTTTAGCTAGTTTTATACAGTGTTTTGCTTTCTTACATTTGTCTCTGTATTCTCTAAGAGAACAAGCTGACTTATTTGACAGGAACTTTTTATATGCTTTCTTCTTTTCTTTCACTGCCTCTTTAACTTCCTGTGTCCACCAAGGAGCTCTGATTTTTTTATCCTTTCAGACAACCTCATCACATGCCTCTCTAGCAGAATCAATCAATGTTTCCTTCAGAGTTTGCCACTGAATCTCCAAGGTTTGATTCCTGTTCTCAAACTCTTTCATTTTTTCTTCAATAATCTTTGTGTATTTTAGTTTACAGTTTACATCTGAGAGCTGCTCAACTTTTATTCGCTTTAAAACTTTCTTACATGTTATTCTTTTCAACATGAAATTCAATTTTATCCTGCTCAAGACTAAATAGTGATCACTTCCAATTTCAAATCCTCTGTACACTCTGGTGTCCTGCACCAGGGAGAAAACATCACTATCAACAATAACATAGTCAATGAGACTTTTCTTATTCCTAGCCTCTTCTCTCCATGTGAATTTGTGCACATTTTTATGTTGGAACATGGTGTTAGTAATAACCAGTCCATGTCCTGAGCAGAAATCCAACAGATATTTGCCATTATTATTAGCTTTGCTCTTTTCTCCAAATTTTCCCAAAATATTTTTGTATGTCTCACAATCATTTCCTACTCTACTATTTAGATCCCCAACAAGGACCAACTTTTCCTTTTTCATTGTGTCAGTTGCTTTTTCTAAAGCCTCAAAAAATTCCTCCACTTCTACCTTAGTAGAACCTTCTGTGGGACCATAGGCACAAATAAGTCTCATTGTCCAGTTCCCCATTCTCATATTTGCCCACATTACTCTACTTGAGACTGACTGCCATTCAAGAAGATTAGCCTCGTATTTTGTGTTGAATACTATGGCTACTCCTTCTTTTCCTTGATTGTTATTGCCTGAATATAACATTTTGTATTTATTGCTCAGAAAGATCTCACCAGTTTTGGTCTTTTTTGTTTCAGTCACCCCTATTATGTCGATCTGGTACTTATCTAATTCCTCAGCTAGCTCCATTTCTTTGCCATTCAGGCTTCTTACGTTGATAGTACCGATCTTTAACTCTGGTGATGTTGAGTTGGGGTTTGTTTTCAGATTTGTTCCAGTAGCTGACTTTTCGCTGTTCGCCCTGGTTCCCTGGCGAAAACAACGGGGGCCTTGTTTAACCGGGCGACGCCCCAGCCGGCATGAAATTTTGTCATGTTGTACCATCATTTTTTATTTTGGTTTAACCAATAAGAATACAATTTGGTCGGCTAAATCCCAAATTGCCAGCCCATCCTCGTTCGTTCAGTATCAAAGTAGATACCCAACAGGGTGCACCACGAGAAGGTGAGGATTGGACATTAGGTCAGAAGCCCTGGTCGGTTCTCCGCATTCCTTTAAAGGCTATGTGGAGGTCTCCTCTCAGTTATACAGCTTTGACCCTTAAGCACCCCCAGAAGTGTACTAAGACCTATAAAAAGATTTACAGCAATGACTGTCTCAGCTGTGCACAGGTGTTTTGCTGGTTTTCACGCAGTGGACAGCCAGTTTCTGGATGGACAAATGAAAATGTGGTGAGAGCTAGGAAAATTGTTGCCCATGACAAGTGAACAACCACTAGGCTACTCGTTGTACAGCTTGGTGTCGGCAAGGAAAAACAGCCACATTAATCTTAAAAAAAGATTTGCAAAAGAAGAAGATTTAGTCGAGATTTGTGCCACACACGTTGACACAAAGAGAGGGAGAATACTGGGTTGCATTTTGTCAAAATTTCATCCATGCAGTTGATCAAGATCAAGATTGAGCAAGATGATGTGTTGCAAAGAAATGTCACCGGTGATGAAAGTTGATGTTTCACAGTTTGATCTGGAAACAAAACCGCATAGCATGAAATGGTGTGGATCATCTTCTCCACAGCAAAAGAAAGTCAGGTTGCAAAAATCACATGCCAAGACAATGGTCATTGTTTTTTTGATGCTGCTATAATTATCAGCTGTGAATTTGTTCCACAGTGAACAGTCAGTATTATTTATGAATAATGCAACGCTTGTATGCCCGCATGCAATGTGTCAGGAAAGAACTGTTCGACAAAAAGTGATTTCTGTTGTACAACAACATGCCTGAGTACTGCCTGTGAAGAAGTTTCTGGCTTTGAAGTTCATCTGTGTGATCGAACCTCCCTTCTCCCACTCTCCCCCATTTGGCTCATGCAGACTTTTTACCTCTTCCAAAAATAAAGTGTGCTTTGAGGGGGGGCATCCAGGCACT
The DNA here is from genome assembly GCF_054136105.1 of Typopeltis vanoorti. NCBI lineage: Eukaryota > Metazoa > Arthropoda > Arachnida > Uropygi > Thelyphonidae > Typopeltis > Typopeltis vanoorti. The sequence continues at coordinate 69,628,118 of NC_143571.1, read as the reverse complement.
AAAAAAGATTCCCATTCAGGCCTTCGAACACTTGTAACAGATGTAAATGTTATGTGCAGTTGGAGGGAGATTACTTTGAATCTGCATAACTGACATTTCCAAATATAGTTCTTTGTTTTGATATAACAATTGGTGTCTCATTACTTAATGGGCACACTGTGTATTTTTACTAGGACTTTTTAGTGGATATAGAGAACCTAGAGAATCAGTGTAAATGACGAACCTTTGAGACACCAATTGTTATATCAAAACAAAGAACTATATTTGGAAATGTCAATTACGCAGATTCAAAATAATCTCCCTCCAACTCCACATAACATTTATATCTGTTACAAGTGTCCGAAGGCCTGAATGGGAACCTTCTTCAGTGTCTGGATGTCCTCAATGTCACTGAAATGTCCCCCCCCCCCGCCCTCACTCCTTTCAAAACACACAAGTGATATGGCATGTAGCTCAGAATTTAGCTGCTACATTCCTGTGGGAAGGGATTAGATATTATCCTGCCATATTATAAAATTATGATATGAAAAATGTAAACTCATCACTACCTATGAACCCATTAACCAAATTCATAACCTTTTACCTTCTCCAAAAGACAAACTCTCACCACTCATGCTATCTGGCGTTTATGCTGGATGCATACGTCTAGAAAGGAAATACCTTATGGCGATTCTTTTTCTAATGTGAACTTAATATGAGGGTCCATTGGATGCTCACATCTAGAAAGGATGTGCGAAAATAGATGGATCGGGCACATGCTTTTTACCGATCTCAACCAGCCTTGCTTCTGTACAATGTGCCTCCCTTCTGTAAAACAGCTACTAAACCTAGAACTTAATATGAGGATCCTTGTATTAAATTCACATTAGAAAAAGAACCATCAAAAGGTATTTCCTTTCTAGTTGCATGCATCCAGCATAAGCAGGATGGATCTATTTCCACTTGTCTATAAAAAGTCAACTTTCTCAGGTGATTATATCCACAATACATCAGCCCACCATTAATCTCAAAAATATGGCATCATAAAATCCCTAGTATCAACAGCACACAAGATTTGTTCTTCTGAAAAATCTACAAAACAAGATCTGGAAACTGTCAAAGAAACAGCCTTACTAAATGGCTATAATCCAAAAATAACTAAAAAATAATTAACTGCTTTCCTATACAGCAACCCAAACAAGAAGACCACAGGACTCCTATACATATATTAAAGGCATCTCTAACATGTGGAAAAAATTATGAAAAAAATGTAAACTCACTGCTATAAACCTATCAATCAAATTCATAACTGCTACCTTCTCCGAAAGACAAACTCTCACCACTCATGCTAGTAGTGGTGAGAGTTTGTCTTTTGGAGTTTAAGTACCATGTTTGTTCAACTTGCCTACTGTGGACATACAGGAAGATCTGCAAATAAAAATAAACATATCTCTGAACATCAAAACCACATTCGGCTTATCAAATCTCACAAACTTGGTCATGGAAATGAAAACACTAGCCACAGAATCCAGGTGGGAAAACACCAAGCTGCAGCATAGATCCATTTATAAACATGAACATTTATATAAAGAAAGTGCTAAAGCCCTACTTCATTGACCTAACCTCAAATGTAATGACCACCTAACTATTCTAAAAATGTGGGAAATTGTTATCCTCAACTTATTAAATAAATTTGCAATCTCTTATATTTTATTTTTAACTAATCTATTTTAATTTAGGTGGCTCCTGTGAATAAGTTACGTTAAACTTGTACTGCCACATTTTATCATAATCGCATGTTTTTTGTGCAAAATAAGTAGTAAATGGAAAACTAACAGAGGGTACTAAGGAACCGATTACTTCCGTACAACTTGTAAGTACTCACAGTCCATCAAATCAGTTATATTTTACAATTAAAAAACAGCTACATGAAAGCACTCACTATGCCTACTGTGCGAAGAAATGATGGCGCCAACAATGAAAGATTACCTCGAGTCCTGTCAGCATAGCGGCATTGATTGCCAACAAACCAAATGCCAATACGAAGTGCCACAACTGTGAAACTGAAGTTGCCGAAAGAAAAAATGGTATATTGTGCGATTTCTGTTACAACTGGCTACATACTTCCTGTGCGAAAATAGATGAATCGGTGCACATGCTTTTTACTGATCTCAACCAGCCTTACTTCTGTACAATGTGCCTCCCTTCTGTAAAACAGCTACTAAACCTAGGCAAATGAGTTGAAACCTCAAACACCTTAATACTATGATCGATACCTTCTCCTCCAAAATCCGAAAGTTGGAAACTAAGCTCAAGATACTCGACGACCCGTGCCCGATCATGTGCACCCGTGCCTGATAACGAACTTCGCAAACTAATCGCATCAACAATACATGAGTCACTCGAGGCTGAAAATAGGTCAATGCCATTATCCTGAACTTTCTGATGGAAAACGGTAAATCATTAAAAGAAGACGTCAGCAAACTAGCAGGAGAATGCAACTTTGATCCCAGAAATATCATCAAATGCCACCGTTTCAGACCCATAAACAAAAGAAAGAGAGAAAAAACTTTCCACGTCTCGTGAAAATGACCTGCGACACACTGACAAACACATCCAAATTTACAACGGCAATAAATAACAAGCTAAAGGACACTTGCCCCCAGTCGCGTGTGCATGCTTGACCTGATTTAACTTATGCCCAGAGAGAGAACAAAGACACCAGCTGGATGATAGACTACAAACAAACCAAATTAGTGCAAAAACCAAGCGACACCGCTAGTAGCCACCAAGGAGACCAGTATGCAGGAACTTCATAGGAAACGTGCAAGACCCTTGCGGTCAAATCCATGCCTCACAGAACCTTGCATATCCACTTCACCAACATCCGTGGCCTCAACTCCAACCTTAATCGTGTCCATTACCACCTGCAGTCCACCAAGCCCCACCTACTCTTTTTAACAGAAATTCAAATCTCACCTTCCCCCAGCACTATCCATCTCAACCTTCAACTATACACTATTTAACTCCTTTCGATCCAAGAGTGGCATCTGTCCATATATCCGCTCTGACATACCTTGCCAGAGAGCACCTAACCTAGAATCACCCAACTTTGACCTTCTTTGGCTGTAAATATTCCTCCTCTACTCAGTCAAATTCATCTGCTGTCTCTATCACTCTCCTAATACCCCTAACCACTCTGAGCTCTTTAATTTCCTCTCCTTAAAAGTTGATTTTCTCCAGTCCCACTCTCCTAACAGTGAAATCATCCTCATGGGTGATTTTAAAGTCCATAACACCAATTGGCTTTCCTCTTCCAGTTGTACAGATCCTTCAGGCAGAGATGCTGAAACATTTGCCATCACTAACAACCTTACACAAATTGTTCAAAAGCCGACCAGAATACCAGATAACCCAAACCACTCTCCAAATACCATAGATCTCTTCCTTACTAATGACTCCTCCAAAATATGCAGTGAATGTAGTGAGTTCCCTGGGTAATTCTGATCATAACCTAGTGCTCATCTCCTTCCCCATGCAACAATGCTTGCAAAGTCACTCCCACGCAAGAGTAGTTTGGCATTATAACAGTGCCAACTGGGACAGTCTCTGAGACTACTATGCTTCATTCCCATGGTTGGATTATTGTTTCCGGTCTTCCAGTTCAAAAATATGCACCGAATGTATCACCAAAGTAATCCTCACTGGCATGAAAACATACATTCCCACACTACTCTGAACTGCCGTCCCCTATCCAAACCTTGGTTCTCCAAAAGATGTTCCAAGGTTGTACAAATGAAAAATCAGGCATACCACAAACGGCACGAATCAAGAACCCCATCCTCCTTCAATGCCTATACTGAAGCCCGAAACAAATACAATAAAATTATCAATGCTTCTAAACAGAATTTGAACAGGCAAAAAATAGGAAGCTTGAAAGATGGTCAATGGCTTACTTCAACTGTCTTGACTCTCATATTACAAGAGTGAAAAAAAAAAAAGATTGTAAAATCATCCAGTGGGACTCCTTCCTCTCTGACAAAGAGTCAGGGGAGAGAGTAGGTCCCGCCCAGACTTGGAAAATTCAGTTAAAAAAGAATTTTTGATAACGAGAGAGAGTAGTTCTCTCTTCAGAACATGTACAGGCATTTCATCATTGTACCAAAAATCAAAGCTGTGCTGCATATGGTTTTAACATATTAAAGAAAATCTAATATTAAGTGCTTGCAGCCCAGCCTGGTTTTCCTTGATACCAATGTAGCTTGGGATCCAACAAGGCAAACATCTGAATAAAACCTCCAGATTTGATAAGACACTGGATCTGAGAGCATTCCATGTGAGTATTATACTTCACTTCTTGATGCCTGTAGCAAACTTAACGAGTCGATTTAAATATTGTACCTTTGACAGCATTTAATCTTTATATGATGCAAGATCTGGGGATACAATAGCTCAGCAATAGAACTACTATATTCCAATGGTGATTTCACAAGATATTATGCTGTCTAAGAAGATAGCTACAGATCCCAATAGATCCTCTTGCTTCTAATGCAGCAGGGATTATTGTTTATCCTAATCTTAGCTCTGGGGCAGATGAAATACTGACAGCAAAAATGAACGCAAACAGTTTGAGAGTATCCCCCCCCCCCCCCCCCAAGAGTCTCTCATACTGCAGAAATGACAAATGGTGATAAAGTCATTCACGTAAAAGGTACTGCTTAAGGTATGAGGAGGCTAATCAGTTATCACCTAAAATGGGCATTAAAGAGAGCGACATAACACAGAGCCTTGTGGGATCACTCCTCTTAGAGGATGGATTAAGAGAGATTGAATTGCACTGACAACTTAAAAACTTTGGATAGATAGAAAATGTATGATGAAAAAAGGAAGTTCACTCTCTAAAAAGAAAGTTGTACAGTCTTTAAGTACACCAAATTCAGAGATTTCATTCATGATGTTACACTTGAAGAGGTCTCCAAAATGAGTGATGAAACTGGGCATGAAATAAACAGGTGGTGATAAAATACCAGTTGTTGTTGGGAATCAGGTCATGGAAAATTAATTGTGTTGGACTATCATGATGGCTAGTTTACTCTATTTAGAGACAATATCAGAAAAAGTATAAAATACTTGTTATAGTACTCTTTTATGGAATAAAAATTAACAGCATCAACTTTGTAATGTAAATTATCTGTACGTTGTATATATGTACAATAAATTAAACTTAACAAACTACTGCAAACTGCATTTTACAAACCTATATACTCCAACAGCCTCTTTGGCACTTGTTTTTAAATGACGGAAGCGCATAGGCATTGGAAGGTCCATACTTGTTGCCCTTCGGGAAGACTTGTGCATCATTTCCTCTTCATCCTGAGTTGGCTCATAAAATGGTCTTTTCCGATGTTCAGATGCCAAAAAGTTAAACATATCATACTCTTTTCTTCTAAGAAAAGACTCAGTGCGAGCACATCCTGATGGATTTTCGGGAAGCTAACAATAATGAAATATAATTCATTACAGATTAACAAAATTCAAATTATACATTTTCTTTTTAGTTGTTGCAACTAATTATATTATACAATGACATAACACAAATCAAACTTATTAATAATGTCAAATATTTTTATGATACTAAATAACAATGAATCCTTTGTGGGGCCTAAATATCATCCCCCGACAAAGGAAGTGATCTTATCCTGGCTGTTTCTCTTTTTTTCATTCCCAATCACTCATTTACTACAATATATCTTTAGTATGGCGCAATCTATGATGTGCGACTGATCAAATTTAGGAACTTCAGGTCAGAGTGTTAGATCTGATTATAGTGTCAGAGGGAGTTACATTAAAGACTGTTCTGCCTGGGAATGGTGACAGTGATCATGCTGTACTAACCTGGGAAGTGGCTATGCATATGAATGTTCCATTCAGAAAAAGTTACATGCTGAACAAAGCAGGAACTTATGACAAGCTGAAGAGCACACTAGGTTCTGTCCCCACGATATCACTTCATAGATGTGAAGAATATCAGCAGTGCATGGAATGTATCCGATATGTCTTGAGTTTGAAGAATAAATAGAGCAGGAGTAAAATAGATGTGCAATCTTATTAAGCAAGAGATTCCTAAGAAAAATACGATGTAAAAGGAATACCATATGCATAAGGATGATGTCAGTTAGGAAAATTATAAGTTGTAGCCCAGAAGAGTTTCACGTACTGTATTGAAAACAAAGTTTGAGTTTGAAAAGAATTGGCTCTGAAAGTAAAAGAAAGAAAGCATAAATGTGAAAGAATAACTCTACTGAATGTAGGTGGTATGATAGGCAGGTGATAAATGCAGAATAGATTTCTAAATCAATGCTTATTTTGTTAAGTATCAATGGGGGGTGGGGGGGGGGGGGGGTGGGGGGGGGGGGGGGTGGGGGGGGGGGGGGGTGGGGGGGGGGGGGGGTGGGGGGGGGGGGGGGTGGGGGGGGGGGGGGGTGGGGGGGGGGGGGGGTGGGGGGGGGGGGGGGTGGGGGGGGGGGGGGGTGGGGGGGGGGGGGGGTGGGGGGGGGGGGGGGTGGGGGGGGGGGGGGGTGGGGGGGGGGGGGGGTGGGGGGGGGGGGGGGTGGGGGGGGGGGGGGGTGGGGGGGGGGGGGGGTGGGGGGGGGGGGGGGTGGGGGGGGGGGGGGGTGGGGGGGGGGGGGGGTGGGGGGGGGGGGGGGTGGGGGGGGGGGGGGGTGGGGGGGGGGGGGGGTGGGGGGGGGGGGGGGTGGGGGGGGGGGGGGGTGGGGGGGGGGGGGGGTGGGGGGGGGGGGGGGTGGGGGGGGGGGGGGGTGGGGGGGGGGGGGGGTGGGGGGGGGGGGGGGTGGGGGGGGGGGGGGGTGGGGGGGGGGGGAGTCAGCAATGGTAGTTGATGTATACTGTATTCTTTTAGCACTGGTACAGTGTCATTGCATAAGCACAATGCTTTGCTAAATAACAAAATAATTCACACTTCACCATTCAATGACATGTTCATGTAGGGGCAATTGTAGTCCTCTCAGCATCACCCTAACTATCTGACAGGGTGAGAGAAAATACCGTGCCTTGCAGAAATTTCGAGCTTGCATCATTTTGGCGATTGTGCTATGTAATGTAATGGTTCTTAATCGTAACCAAATCACTGATGTAAACTCATGATAAAGGAAACTAAGAAATCTGTTATATTCAAAACACTGTCATCAATGATGGCACTGCATGGTGATCAGTGTGCAACATACAAAAGCTAATTGGCATGGCTGCATCACATTAACAGTATTCTATGGATACCGAAATACCAAATCCATGATTCTGAATCCCCCCCCCCCCCAATCTATACATAATAATAGGATGCAGGTCTGGCCCAAAGATCATAGTTTGTCAACCCCTAATCTAGATTTCTAAGATACCTTGGTAACATGCCTTTCTATTGGTAACTCCTCCTTAAAATATACAGGAAACCCACTCACACAGGAAGATACATTCACAACCACCCCCCCATTATTATTATTTATATGGGCACTCCACAGAGTCAAAAGACTCATCATAGGAGACTCACACTATCCATTAACACAACAGCTATTATACATCTCCTTAAACGTATTTATAGTTGGCACTCACAAACACCTCTGGCAATTCTTTCAACTTATTGATTACTTTCCAAGTAAATAACCTACTCCGCACACCCTTACTAACCACACTCAGACAATTTCCAAGTATGACTTTTCTTCCTACTCCCCATGTATTGAAACATTTCTTCTGTGTCAATCTTATAGAATCCCTGTGTATAAGTTTCTATCATATCACCTCTCCTTTGCCTGTCAGCTAAACTCTGTACCCCCCCCCCCCCAATCTATCCTCATAGGGAACGTTTCACATTCCTATTACCAGCTTGGTCACTCGTATCTGAATTCTCCTCACCACCTTTCCAATTCCCAAGACACACAGGTGACCAAATCTGTGCATAGTAGTCAACATATTGTCGAATCATAGCCTTACAAAAAGGGATAATAACCTCCCTATTGTCACGTGTCAATGTGTTCATCAGCATCCAAGTAATCCTCTGAGATATTTCACAACTTCTTGTAATATGTCCTCTGAATTTCAAATTTCTATCCATCATCAGCCCTAGATCCCTCAGCAGTTTCCTGTAAACTTATAAGAGATTCCTAAGAAAAATATTCCTAGGAAAAATCCCTAGTACCATCAATATGACTGAAGTTTGTAATCTTTTCATCTTGAAGCGCATTACCTTGCATTTTACAACACTGAAGTGACAAGCACTATCCTTTGCCCACACTGCTAATTTACTTAAATCGTCTTGTAAGATATCTACATCACCTTTATCAACTATTGCCCGCTCTAATTTTGCATCATCAGCAAACAACTGAATATTCCTCTTCAAATCTTCAGGTATATCAAAATTAAATAGTGGTCCTAAAACAGAGCCCTGGGGTACTACAATAATCACCCTCATTTGCCTTGATTCCACTCCACCATACACTACCCTCTGATGCCTGTCTATCAACCACCCCCTATCAATGCCACCAGCCTCCTATCCATTCCCAATTGCTCTAACTTACATCATAGTTTTCCATGTGGTATACCAATTTTTTGCTGCTCTTGCTTTATACTGCTAGTCATCCACTTAATCCCTACTTGGTTTATCCTCCTGGGTATGTACTCTGATACTGCCTCACTCAAACAATCTTTGACAGCTTCCCATGCACTAATGACATTCATTCCATGTAGTTTCTTATGTCATGCCACTGCTCCAAGTTGCATCATAAGTTTGTCATAATCGCCAGTTTGTAGCTACATATAAACCTTTTCCTGACTGAAATTTCTGCATATTGAGCCACCTTCCAGTACAAGAATGAATGTCACTTTCCCTGATTGGAGGTAGAGTTGCTACTGCAGTTATAGATAGATTTACCAAACCCAACACTCTCAAACCCCTGGCCCCCTTCTATCATGTGTGTTTCAGGTAATTATCCTTTAGTAACTGTATAAATTCCATTTCCATTTTGTCATGTCCCCCTTTCTGCTTCCAATCTATATTTCCATGGTTGAAGTCTCCCATGATAATTCCTTGGTCCGGACTCATTGTGCTAATCTGTTGATGCATGTCGTTCACATCTTCTTCTGGACTCCCAGGTCTATAGCAGCAACCAACAATATATTTTGTCCTACTGCCCTCTATCTCACACCAGACAGCCTCAAATGAACCATTTCCATCAGATCTATGATCTTCCTTAACTTCTATTTTTGTTGGTTGAAGTTCTTCAACCATCACTAATATCCCTCCTCTGCCCTAAACATACAAGATCTATTACATTCTATCCCTGTATCTACATTATTCTGTGACAACCAGGTCTCACTGATATGCCAAAAACTTCACTCCTTTAGTTCCGATTCTTCAGGCATTCTGATTTGCATACATGCATTTCAACATCCCCTTGGACCCAGAGTTACCCTTACATAATGTCATTATCTGCTCATTCAGATTCAAAACCTGGGGAACTGCACCCAACTCTTCACAATCATTCCTGCACCAATCCTTATCTATCCTAGGGGTGGCTATTTCCATGCAGTCATTCCTGCACACAAATTCATTTGTCGCAGGATGGCTAAACACATGCTTGGTTGATTCCTCCTTAATATGAGAATGTGCTAAAAAGTTGTGATAATCGTCATGAAGGAAGTGAGGTAGAACTACGAAACTTACATGTTATTCTACATATTCCCATGAAGTGTTATACACATGTTACAATGCTGCTGCATCATTTGCAATCCTCTGAGAAAAAAAGTCTTTCCCTTGTTGCATAAACCAGTCCTCAGCTGCAGATATGACTTCATCATTTGCAGTAAAATTTGTTCCTTTCAAGTGTTTCTTTAAATTTGGGAAAAGGAAATAGTCAGATGGGGCCATGTCTGGCGAATAGAGTGGGTGAGGCACACATTGAAAGCCTAAGTTGTATATTGTCTGTTGGGTTTCATGAGCGGTGAGAGCAAGTGAGTTGTCCTGCAAAAGCAGTATGCCTTTGCTCAGTTTCCTGGGGCATTTTTCATTCAGTAATTCCTTAAGAACTATTGAATAAACTACTGCTGCTGTAACAGTTTCACTTTTCTTGAGGTACTTGGTAAGGATTACACCATCCATATTGCAAAAGACAATGGTAAGAACCTTCTCTGCTGACTTTTGTGCTTGGAATTTCTTTGGCCGTGGTGAATCTTTGTGTCTCCACTCCATTGACTGTTGTTTGGTTTCTAGTCATGTGACTGTTGATGAAGCCATGTTTCATCAACAGTAACAATATGAGTCAAAATATTTGCACCTGATTTCTCAAAATGGCCCAAAATCCCTTAAGATGACAGCATACATTCTCTCTTTTGGTAGGGATTTCAAACATTTGGGGACACACTTTGCTGAGAGCTTCTGCATGTCCAGATGTTGACAGATAATGATCCCAACTCATTCCCTGGATATCCTCAGTCTTTGCAGTGTTTTTGGCTGGTATTCATCTATCATCAAGGATCACAGCATGCACTGCATTGATGTTTTCAGCTGTGATCACTGTGGAAGGTCTTCCTGACTTCAGGGCATCTGTTGTCTCAGGATGCCCAGTTTTAAACTTGGCCACTCATCTGGCAACAGTTGGATATACTGGGACACAGTTCCCAAGTCACACACAAAGTTTGGTGAATCTCAGTTGCAGACTTTTCTTGCAGCACGATGACGGCTCACACCTGTGTCTTCAAATTTCTTCAAACCTCTCAACATGTCTTCTTACATATCACAAACGAAAAAGAACAAATTATTACAATTTGATGAAACATGGGAGGATGTTAAAGGGTTTTAAGATATGTTCTTTCTTGTGGTTATATCAGTTGCTTTAATATCATTTTTGTTCTAGGTGTTTATCAGAACTTTTCAGCTCCCCCTCATGTGTCATTTCCCTGGTTTTGCACTTCTAAGCTCTCACCAAACAACACTTTCTCCAAGCACCTTACTCCAAAACTATTTAAGTGTAGTCCATCAGGCATATAAAGGTCCTTACATCCATCAGATTCATTCCACACATCTATAAACTGCACACCATTCCTCCTGCACAATCTCATTGATTCTCATTGTCAATCATGGCCATTCTTCTCAATTCTGTCCTATCACACCAAGGCAGCAAACTCACAATCTTTACTTTCTTGCTCTTCATTTTTGCTTCTTCAAACAACTCTTTCATATCTTATCTCTTTGCATATTTTTCACCTTACAAATCATTTCTGCCTGCCAAAACAATTAACTCATTAACTTCTTTCTTCTGCATTAAAGTTTCACTAAGTTCCTTTATCTTTGCACAAAAAAAGTGACAAAAGCATGGAAAACATGCTTTTGTCATGTTCTCATTAAGTATACCTCTTATCGAATCCCCATACAATAATTTTCTCTTTTCTCCCAGTTTCTTGCACTTTTTCTTGCTTTCTCATTCACTTATTCGTTCATTCTCCATCTTTCTGTACTACATGCCAATTGTTTCTCCAGTTGCTAGAACTCACATTTTGTCCTGTGAAGGAGTTCCATGTAAACGTGCAATTTTTTCTGTGATGGCATCTCATCATCCACATTATTACTTTGGATCACTTCAAACTCTCATATGTATTTCATGCACTATTACGCACTATTTCCACTACATTCTCAACAACACTTCCACAATCCTACCTTATATCCATAATATCAGTCATTTCATTCTTTCTCTTCCCGACATGACCCATGAAACATTTCTGACAACTATTCTCTCCATTCTTGCTCTCATATCACACACCATTCACTCTTGGAAACGAATACATCAAACACATGCTACATCGCACTAAATCCTGAACATTTATATCAGTCAGCATCGATGTCTTCGTCGCCATTTTTCTTGTATGCATTTGTGCCATAAAAAATAACGTTTTTGAAAGAATATCATATAATAATAGTCATGAGTGAACAAAACAACACCACTTAACAACACAATCAAAAATAAACAAAATACCACAAATTACATTTAACAATATCATCAATATCTAAAAAATAACGACGTATCTGAGCAACACATGTACAACAGTTGCTACTAAGGACAATGCTAGTGCCCCCTCTCAAAATAAGGTATCATAAAAACTCTAACCAATAGAGCCTACAATCTTTGTTCTGGGCAGCAGAACTGAGCCATATACACCATGCCTACTATTTAACAATTACAATTCCTATGGAATCAAAAAAATAGTTGTTCTCCCTATCCATGACGACCTTCTCTTCACAATTATCTCAAAAATCCTATCGTCATCCCCAGTGTCCAAGACACATTGGAAAAAATAGAATTCTAAAAAATGCAACCTCTGCAGAGCTGTCAAGCCCTACTCAAAACTAGCTACTCTTATCCATCCCACTAAGGAACAACTCCCTCTTTTCAGTTCATAGTGAATACAGAGTTCTCTGGTCTGACAAGTTGGCTAACTATGAACAGACAGGAAGATCAACAGTTTTTCACATAGAAGAACATAAAAAATACATCTGCAATCATAATAATGGTGAATCGGGTGAATCTAGATAAAAGTTCTAGATCAGGAGCGGCAAATCCACTGCATGTATATATCCAAAGTGAAATGCATACAAATTTTTTGAGCATGTGGAATTCAGAGTATCCCCAAAAAATTTCAAGCTTCATAACAACATTACTTCATGAATCTACCAAGAGCTGTGATCTGCACATACCCATTTTCTCTGTCAGGCATGTAGTTACATCAGACACCATTCAGTGCACAGCTGTACTCATGCAGTAATTTGTAAGTCAGAATGGTGAGATGTACTGAAAAAATTGTGACAATATCATGTGATTAAACGTGTGATTACATTTTTTATGAAGGATTTTATTTTTATACCCATATTAACATCTTTAAAATAATATCTTTTATTTCATAGTTTTTTTTTTTAACTTTTGTCAAATAAAACATGTATGAGAAAAATAATGATATACTGTGCAAAATTCCAAACAAGAATAATTTAAAAGTTTTAGCTGATTTACAGTAAGCCCTTTCAGTAAGTACAAGTTTCATATTGTACTTACTAAAAGGGCTTATAACACTGAAAATGTCTCATTGAGACATTTTCAGTGTTATAAGCTCGAGTTTGGTTTGGTTTAGTGATGGAAAGACAGCTAAGTTCATACTATACCAATGCATGTCACAACAGTACACATTTAACAAGTGTAATAAATATGCAGTATTTATTACACTTGTTAAATAATTTTTTAAAAAAAGGTATAAAAACAAGTGAATAAAAATCAAATTTAAAAGGGTGTATTTTTTACTCTTGTTGTTATACAACTTTTTATAAAATAAATTGTAAAGAAATTTATAAAAACATGCATAACAAAAACTAGGTGCAAACAACTTATATACACTAAGTTTGATAAGGTAATAAATATTAATGCTCTGCAATTTAAAAACAAAAATTATACTTGATGAATTTGATAAAACATGCCCGAGAGTATAGGGCTTATACAAATTATGAACATGACTAACCATCCCTCAATAGGATTTTTTTGTTTGTTTTGGGTTCATTGAGACAAGGACAACTATAGTCATGCTATGTTAATACACAATATCATAAATAAGTAGCATGCATAAGCCTAAAAATAAGCATATAAAAGCAAATAAAACATTTCTTATCATTACACAAGATAATAAATAAATAAAAGAGCATAAAGAGACAATAAACAGTGTAGAAACACAAATGTAAAACCTGTGTAAAAAACAGATATAAAAAGGAGTATTAAAACATTCATAAAAAAAAAAAAAGGTTTTAAAAACAAATATACAATAAATGAAAATGATAAAACTAATATGTAAATAATTTATGGTAAAGGCTGATGACAGATGGTAACCCTTGATGTTCTAAGTTGCTTAATAAGTTATTTATCTCACAAATGATGTATGTGAGGGATGAAATTGAGTTTCTTGTCACCATCCCTAAACACCAGGGTAACAACTGATGAATCCGTTAAAATCTGCTGAATGTATAGGACCTAAGCAGATTATGAAATTGACTAAAATAATGACTGCACTTGTTGGCAAAATGAAGGCAGTCAATTCAGTGCTGGTTAGTCTGGCATGCCGTCACCACTTAATAGGAAGGAGAGGTGTGAGATGACTATGACCTATGCTAAGATGAGCAAGAGCAATTTTCTCTTTATGAACCTTGAGCAGACTAGACTGCCATAATTTAATTTCAAGCTATTGGTCTTTCTATTCCATGATGACTGCCACCACTGGGATAAAAGTTTGTGTCTGATAATTGTGTGGTAGTCATATAAAGAATTTAAAAAAAAGCTGACCTAGCTGCAGTATCTACAGCCTTGTTTCACCTGATCCCAACATGGCTTGGAATCCAACAGTAGTGCACATCAAAGTTAGCCTCCTTAATTAAGAGAAATGCTGGATTTGGGAGAGCTCTGCATGTTTCTGTAGCTCTAGATATCTTGTCTGTAGAGAACTTCATGAATCTGAGTATACTATACACCTTTGGTAGCTATACGATTTTAGGTATTTTAATGCAAGTTCTATAGCATACAGTTTAGCAACATAGTTTCTAATTCTAGTGGGAGCTGAGAAGATATTATACTATCTGGGAAGACAGTATAAGATCCGACTAGTGCCTCCGACTTAGAATCATCTGTGTAGATAGGTACAAAATATCAGAGTATTCAATTCTATGAGATTGAAAGAGCTCTAGTAGACAACAGGAAAGGCGGAAAATTTGGATAGCATGAAAAGAACTACATGGTATGTGCATGCCATGGTAGAAGTGAATTTAGTGCCATCTCAGCTGTGCTCTACCCCACTATCTAAAGCTTTCACAAGAGCTTTTATTCACAAATCAAAGAGTTGTATGGCAGTCTGATGGGAGTTGTAAAGTTTCTCCCACTGTGGGCAAAAATAATTGGCTATGTGGGATGGTCAGGAAGGGATTTTATTTTTGTAGTGTATAACAGAGACAGCTATCAACATTGAAGCAACAAAGGTGGTCCATTTACCTCGATGTGCAGACTAGGGACTGGTGAAGCTCAAAATGCTCCAGTTGCAATTCTTATAGGTTGATGGTGAACAGGATCTAGTACAGTACTCTCAGGCACAAGCATAAACTTTGGATCCACAAAGAAGATTTGATCTTAGTGCATGATACAAACAGAGGAAAAAACATGATAGTACCCTAAGAGGTGGAAGGTATTTATCTCACAAATGATGTTATGTGAGGAAGGAAATTGAGTTACTTGTCACCCCTAAAACTTGGTATCTGGAGAAACTGAGATTAAAGATTTTGCCTAGTATGACTTCAGGGTAAGGATGAAATACACTTCTGCTGTGACAATCTGGCAAGTGCCTATTTTGAAATATGGTCAATGGATTGTTGCAGCTGTCTTTCTATGACCTTCATATTGCATGCATGACAGAAGATGATAAAGTGATTGACACAGAGAGCATTACTTACAACTGGAGGAAGTTGTTCAGTTATCCAATTAACCTTGATTGCAAAAAGTGTGACACTTAAACCTGAACCATGTGGGACTCCCCCCTCTTGGGTATATAGTCAGGAGACTGGTTTCCACATGGACTTGGAAGATGCAGTTGGATAAAAAGTTCTTGATAAAAACAGGGAGATTCCCAGTGAGACCAAAAGTGTACAGGTTTTTCAATATTCCAAATCTCCCAGCTATTTGCAAATCAAAGAAAACTGATAGTTAAGTGCTCACATGTTAGGATGGCATCTGTAACAGATGCTTCCATAGATAATCAGTTTTGGAATGATATTTGCAGAAGGCAGATTGTGTTCTGGAAAAAAGGTTGTTACTCTTCAGAAATCCTAAAAGAAAAGAGTTAACCATTTCTTAGATAATCATGTACAAGCAGCTGGTCTGAGTAACTGGATGATAGTTTATTAGGGATTTTGGATCCTTTACTGGCTTAGGAAAGCAACAATTACCTTTTGTCAGGTATATAGCAAAGAAAACAGAATATGTTGTTATTCTCCTTGGGGCAGGGGATGATGAAGATACTGCTGATGCTCTAGCAAAAATCTTCTTGAGAATGTCAGCAACATTGTCAGCCTGGTCGAGTGGTTAGTGTATTGCTTTCCAACCAAGGTTGTGGGTTTCAATCCTGAGTGGGCAGGAATGTTTGTGACCATCTATAGGTGAGAGATGAAGAGATGAACTTTATAACCTGCAATTTATTAGAGGTCTGAAGTGGCTTGAAAAAGTTCCATGCATAGTTTCTAGAGTAGGGTTTCCAGACTATTTAAAAAATTAAAAAAAAAATGTTAATTTGGAAAATGTGTATTGCTCAGGCTCAAGGATGTTTGAAATAAATAAGATTTGCTGTTGTGGGGTATGTGCAGAATATACTCCATGCTTTTTTCTGAGCTTCCATGGCTGCTGTGCAATCATAATTCCAACACAGTTCCGAGAAACATGGAAATCATCTAGATGCAGTTGTGACAGTCTGTCGTGTCAAAAATCACTGACAGTAGATGGACAAGTCAGCTTGCTCAATTTTTCATCATGATATCCATGATGTAGTACATAGTTGCCCATGTAAAAGATCAATATCACGGGGAAATGGTCAATGATGATGAATAAGAGTAAAAAAATAAAATAAATAAAAATAGTAAAATATGCAAGTATTTGGCTGTTTATAAGCAAATATAAAATAAATCAATAAAAAACAGTTATCCTAATACAATTCCTTAATGCTTGTGAATAGGTATCATAACACTCTTACTTACGGATGAGAAATTGACATTCTCATCCAAATCCTTATTTGTAAAACTTTGCTCTATCTATTCTGTCCTCCACACCATTTCTAAAACAGAACTAATATTTAGATACTTTATCAAAATGATTAAAGCCTATTACATCTATTTAAAAATTCTGAATAGTGTCATAATTACCACTAACAAAAATTTTGCCCACATCACTTTCTCTCAGTCTCACTCACTCACACACACAAATTTGTAAATCCCCCTGCCCAACTGTCCATCTACCAATATAAATATGACATCTTGTAAATCCAGTAATGTGAGAAGTCAGTATGAATCATAAGAGCATTTTGTCATCTGGATATTGGGCCACAGTTTCAAACTGTGAGTTGGTAGACATTAAATTCAGTTTAGGGGTAGTGACCAACATTTTTTTAAAAAAATGAATTATAAGAGAAAACATCCACGTGCTATTTTACAGATTTCATACATTTAACAGATTCATGTTGGTCTGTGTCACATTTTGTGTTTCCCTTCAAGAAGGAACTCTCTCTTGATGGTATATTATTTCTTCCATTTTAAGCAGTTCAATTTTACAAAGTTTTAAATATATGTGGCATGCTAATTTGATCGTTTCTGATTAAATTTTAATTATAAAATTTAGTATTGCTTTAATCATAATGTCTGTGGGAGGGGAGTTCTATCATCATGTAGAGCACTGCTTTCCAATTTACACTAATTATTGCTCTGTTGGGGATGCGATATTTATCACAATATAGGGACATTTTGATTTGTCCTCCAAAATATCAGGCATAGTGCACAAAACTTTATTCAAATGAATAAAAATTAATCCTTCTATGTTTCATAGCATAGAAGCACACTCATGGCGTTAAATAAAAATTTCATAATTTCTGTTTTTATTAATTATATATGTAGTTTAATCCTTTATCCAAGCATAAACAAACAAAGTTTGTGCCTGAAGTATTTTCAGGACTGGGGCAACTCGAGGCAAAGGTGGTATAAGTTCTCATCACTTGCCTTAGTATCCCATAATGCAAAGCACATCTCCTTGCAGACATGTATAATGCTATGCATTAAGGTAGTGGTTCTTAACCTGGGGTGTGTGCACCCCTGGGGGTGCGAAAGAAGTTTCTAAATTTTCGATGGAAACTACCGCCTGTCCACCTGTGAGAAACTAGCGAACGCTACGTTGACTTTTGGGACCCCCACTCCTACCCTCTCTACCTTTGCCTCAGCGAATCGCACTTACCAGCACATGCAGTACAATAAGAAACTGGTTGATGCATGCATGTGTTTGCATACTCTGAGTACGAACATTAAAGAGGTGGTTTGACAC
This sequence comes from Typopeltis vanoorti, assembly GCF_054136105.1. Lineage (NCBI taxonomy): Eukaryota > Metazoa > Arthropoda > Arachnida > Uropygi > Thelyphonidae > Typopeltis > Typopeltis vanoorti. The sequence continues at coordinate 69,609,987 of NC_143571.1, read as the reverse complement.
AGAAACGAATACTAATTTTCTTTAATTTATCAACATTAATCAGTGACTAAAGCCCATGCCAGATACGATCAATTGATTACATAAAGGTTTTCTGGAAATTTTGAAAAATTATAATTATTATTTTATTGATTGTAGTAACCCTCGTTATGTCGAAAAAACGGCATTAGAATTGCTTATGGATTCACTTGTACAACAGAAAAAGATGGTATGCAACAACTACAATGCATTTTATGTTGCAAAATATTTTCAAACTCCAATCTTAAACCGTCAAAGTTGTTAGAGCATTTCAACAATCAGCATAGTGGTGAATCTGCAGGACATACTCTTAACATCTTGAAGTATAAAAAGGCACGATTTGATACCAGCTGTACTATCACAAAATTTGACATTGTGGCAGCTCAAAAGCTCTTGTTAGAAGCTTCTTATCAAGTGGCATATCTGTGTGCTAAGAAAAGAAAAGGTCATATAATAGATGAGGAATTGGTAAAACCATGTGCACTTGAAATTGCAAAAATTGTATTGGGTTCTGAAGCACAAAAGAAAATTCAGGATTCCGTTATCGAACGATGCGATTCGATTGTGCATTCAAGATCTCGGTGTTGATATTTTACAGCAAGTAATAGAAGATATCAAAGCCAGTCCTCTAAAAGTGAGTATTCAACTGGACGAATCAACTGATGTTGATAATTGCAGTCAGTTGTTGGTATTTGTGCGATACATTAAGGAAAAAAAAATTTTGGAAGAATTTTTATTTTGTGAGCCACTGGAATTGAATTTTCAATCATATTAAAAACTTTTTTTTTGAAACATCAAATATCCATGAATGTGATAGGCTCAATTTGCACTGATGATGCCCCTGCAATGTTGGGCAAAATTCTGGATTTTTTTCATACATCAAGACAGAAATACCCCAAGTCACAATAATGCATTGCATGTTGCACCATCATGCACTTGCATCGAAAGCTTTGCCAGAGAATTTAAAACAACACTTAACTACTGCAGTAAATGTAGTAAAGTATATCCAAGGATGAGTGCTTAATCATTGTATCTTTCATGCTTTGTGCGAAGAAATCGGTGCTGTTCATACTGTGCTTCTTTATCACAATGAAATACGGTGGCTCTCCAAGGGCCACATGCTAAGCAGAGGTTTTGAATTGCGCGAGGAAATTATACAGTTTCTTACTAACCAAAATTGTGATTTAGTTAAAGCTTTTGAAAAAAGAGAAGTAATACTTCGAACTAGCCTACTTAGCAGATTTATTTAGCCACCTGAATGAATTAAACACATCAATGCAAGGATTTGGTAAGAACATAATAACAGCTAGTGAAAATTTATCTTCATTTATTGAAAAACTAAAAATTTGGAAACATCTAGTTGAAAATGGGAATTTTGCAAACTTTCCTTTGCTTGATTCAATCATTCTGGAAAATGAGAAAATAATAATTATACCTGAAATTGCAATACACCTCCAACAATTGAATCATTTCATGGATACTTTACCACAGGAAATATTAGCAAAGTTCAAAGATGGATACTGGATCCATTTCTGTTTGACCCAGATTCGATGGACGACAGCTGTTTAATAAAAGACGATCTTATTGAAATATGAGCCAATGCACATATTCAAATGGAATTTGAAAAACTGGACTTAGAACAATTCTGGTGTACACAGTAAGAACCTTATCCACAGCTGGCAAAAGCAGCATTGCAGATACTTTTACCATTTGCCACCACCTACCTGTGTGAAATGGGATTTTCATCACTTTTGCACATAAAAACAAGCCAGAAATCGCTTAATGCAAGTGATGACTTATGCGTGGCTCATTCAAAAAGGGAGCCTTGCTTCAAAAGTATTATTATGAATAAACAACAACAACAACATAGCCATTAAAAATTGAGATATTGTTTTGTATGTATATGTAAATGTATGCATTTATTTTTCAATAAATAAATTATCTTGCAATAGATGTAATTTCCTAAATAAAGAAATAGAAACAAATTTTTATAAGATATTTTGCTAAGATAAGAATGTAGTATCTGATAGAATGTGCTGATCGAGGCCATCACATATCAAACTGATAAGAACAGATACTACACTTTTGTTTCTCAGGCTTTTTTGCTAAGATAAGAATGTAGTATCTGTTCTTATAGTCTTAATATTTGATACAGGCAATAAGATATTAAACTGATTTTAGAAGACTTCTAGTAAGGTATTAGATAATTCTTGTGGAAAGGCTTAGACGTTGGTTATGCATTTTCACTATATTATTTAAGGAAATTACAACGTACTAGGATATACATTAAAATAAATTTTAATATATTTCTATATTTCAGCAACGTCATGTTGCCATTTTCAAGAACTTAAGTACAAGACACGTACACGTAGGCACAGCACAACAATAAGTGAGGAAGAAGTATGAAGTTTTTATTTCTCCTAAAGTCCTGATGGTGCCCTCTAGCGGGAATGTTGGTATTCTTGGGCGATTGGGCTGGAGGTCTTCTGATGTAGGTTTCCCAAATTTGAGGAAGTCTCATGCAGCCAAATTTGTTGAGATTTGGATCGTTTCTTAGGGCTGAAGCTGATTCTAGGAAAAGTCTACATTCCAAATACTCCAAGTACGATCCAAACCTCAACAAATTTGGCTGCATGAGACTTCCTCAAATTTGGGAAACCTACATCAGAAGACCTCCAGCCCAATCGCCCAAGAATACCAACATTGCCCGTTAGAGGGCACCATCAGGACTTTAGGAGAAATAACAGCTTCATACTTCTTCCTCACTTATTGTTGTGCTGTGCCTACGTGCACGTGTCTTTCTTGAAAATGGCAACGTGACATTGCTGAAATATAGAAATATATTAAAATTTATTTTAATGTATATCCTAGTACGTTGTAATTTCCTTAAATAATATAGTGAAGAAAAAAAAAAAAGGTATTAGATAGACTTCTATATTAGTAATTAGTCAGGTCATGTGAGCATATTTAAATATTTATTAATCCTGAAAACTGTCATATTTATCACTGACAACAAGCTGTTAAATAATGTGATAAAAATTTCATCTCTCCCACATATACACAATTTTCAAATCTGTCAGTACTACTTGGTCATATACATATCCATCTACTAACAAAACTGTGATGCCATGTACACGGAGTCGTGCAATGTGAGTATGTGCCATGATAAGTTCATTTTATTGTCTGGACATGGCAGCATGGTTTAAAGTTAAAGGAGACTCCTAATGAGATATCATATAGGTAACTAAATTAGTAATTGGTCAGGTTCATCATGTGAGCATGACATATATCTGAGGTATATATTGGCTGACCTCATTGAAAGAAGGATATATGATGGTGAAAAGAAAAAAACAGTCACACAAACTGACAATGGGAAAAAAAAATACTGAAAAAGTGAAAAGGAGAATGCAACTGTGATCATTCTAAAGTGTGTTAGTGACTGCTCACAAAAATGAAGTTACAGAACAAAACTCTATAGCGTTTGTTTCCATGGAAAGGATATTATACAGGACAAGCAATGCTTGGATTCAACTTTACATGGTGCAGACACCCCACAGTTGGAAGAGATCAATGGAAACCAACAATATCAAATGAGAATACATACAATCACCATGCGCATTCTTCAAACCAGATGGACATGTTTCCGTATACGATGGATGCAGGAAAAGAAAATATTATTTATTAGACAGTATTATCACATCTGTCCTGCATGGACATGTACCATTCTGGTTCTTCTCTTGAATTGAACTAGGACTAAGAGAGTCCTGATGTATTGAGATTTTTGTAAAAAAAAAAAAAAAAGTGTTTCAGAAGTTTATAAAACACTCAGGTGTCCATATATTTTTGTTCATATAGCCAGCAGCGCATAATGTGTAATCTTTTAAGAATTCTCAATGATTAAATAGATTGGATTAGGTAGGAGAATAAAATATCTACTCTTTTTATGATGGGAAATATCACTCATGTAATAATACACACATACTCACACACAAAAGATTGCTATATTCACAATTCTGAAAAAGCATTTTTCTTTCTTAAAGAGAAAAGTTCCAATTTAAACACTTTAAAAAAAAAACAACATTAAATTTATAAAATACTCAATTATGAGCATAAACTGAAACTAACCAAGAAATAATGAAACTTACTAAGTCATTTTCTTTGACAGGAGGATGAAACATGAAATTGTATTTTACACAATTTTCAGCTCCTGGAAGTTGTTCCAATAGATAAGTCATTGCACTATTAGTAAGACCTAACATCTGAAGGCCATTTACATCTATAATAGATAGATTATTTAAATATTTTCATTCCAGTACAACAGTTAAAATCATTATCTCTATTTTTCTGAGCATACAAAATGACACTTTTTTTTTCTTAGCTTTGATTTATACTTCTTTATAATGGCTATATATAAATTAGTCTATGAGACTTTTCACGCAAGAATGCGCGTGCATACACAGAGTATATGGCTGTACATAAAAATTAGGCATGAGTGTTTGTATGTAACTATAAATCAAAATCCCTCTTGGAAAATCTGCTCTGGATCTGTTTGTTTTAGCATAAAATAAGTCAATGTGTTCTTGTTCCTACTCATCAGTCCAATTTCAAAATATCTTTTATCAAACTGAATACATCGTAAATCATTACAGTGAACTGTGCAAACATAAATTAGAGGCCAATCAATGGAAGTAGAATGGCTGCAAAAAATACAACATGGAAAACTTAATAACTTCATGTTATCTGATTTAGCCTTGTTTTATTCTGAGGCTAGACAACATTATGAAAGTAAGAAATATGAGAAATTAGCACATTCATTTTAAGCAAAGGCTTCAATTTTGCTATAACACGAAACAAACAAATAAAAAACAATCCTGTGCACATTGATCATGGCAAACAGAATTTGCTATCAAAAGAATACCCCAGACAAAGCTGGTGTTATTAAGCTAGAAGCCTCAACCTTGCTACTGAAAAATGCACACCTCCAAAATACAACATATCCAAAGGGGAAAAAAACAACCCTGAGAAATTTAAAGCTGAACAATAACAGAGTTATAGTCAAAGCAATGATCCTTAATACAGATAAAAACAAAACAAATACTATTGAATACATCAACATATATTCTAAAAGGATTCCATAACCCATAACATCAGTAAGTCTTTTAGACAATATTACAAGCAGGCCAAGGGAAACTTTGTCTGAATTAAAAATCTTTTACCCACCCACCCACCCACCCACACACACACTAAGATTATCAGTATAAGGGCCACCTAAGGTCCACAAACCTGAACCATTTAGGGTCCCATGGTTGATGCCAGAAATTGCCCTATGGATAAACTTGTTAAACATTTGGTATCTGAACTCAATAAGCATACTGGCAAGACATCATCTTACATTAAAAATTCCACACACATTTCAAAAATTTCAATTAGAGGAAAACGATTGCTTAGTAAACTTTGATGTGTCATCTCTTTTCACTAATATTTCAGTAGATGATACACTACTGAAAGCTGAGAAAAATGAATGCTTCTAAGAAGGGGGTGAGGGCTAGATTTTTTATCTCATAGGGTGGTGCGTGATTGGAATGGATTGCCATTGGATGTTGTGAGTGAAAGCTATGTGAATGAATTCAAAAATAAGTATGAAGTAAGTGCAGTATGTAGCCTCCTTCGATGAGTCCCTAACTCCCTGGAGGTCTCTCTAAATAATAATAAAAAGGCAGTATACAGGAATGTACAAATTATAGACAAATAACCTTATTGAGTCATGTATATAAATTATTTATTAGAATTGACATAACTTATGGGCAACATTTAGGAGAAGAGCAAATGGAATTTAGGAGAGGGAATACATGACTGCTGCGATTTATACTTTTACAATTAGCTGAATTAACGTGTGGCCAAAAACAAATCTTTACTGTTTTATAGACTTTAAGGACTCATTTGACTCAATAAGCAGAAATAAATTGCTTGACATTTTAAAAAATAAAAAAGGAGAAAATACTCAATTTCATCTTCCAGTACTATAAAAATACTATGGCAATGATAAAATTTGGTGCAGTTGAAAGGTTTGAAATACCGGGGGGGGAGAGGTGTCATGCAGGGATGTCCACTTTCACCATATTTGTTTAACCTGTGCCTGGAAGAACTAGTAAGCATCTATTCCAGAAAACATGGCAATAACTGTGAATGGATAAAATTTACACCAGATGCAATGTAGATAAATTTTAGTAAAATCAAAACAATGGAAATAGGCAGAAATGATGAAGATATTACTTCTCCAATTCTGTATGGAACAAGTTAAAAAATTCAATCAGTCAGGCACACTGATCACAAACAAGCTAAATATGAAGAAAGTATTAAACACAGAAGAAGTCTAGGGTGGTATACTATGACTAAACTTACAAATATATGGAAAAATACACATCTCTTCGAAGTACATAGTTCAATGGTGTTCCCCTCAGTTCTTTATAGTGTAGAGACTAGGGTTATCAAACAGAAGGAAGAACAAAGATTGACAAGCTTTCAAAACAAGCGTTTGAGAAAAATAAATAAAACATCATTGACTTAAATGAAAACTGATCAAGAGATCAGAGGAGAATTATACTACAATATTTCAATAATAACAAGACTTGCAGAAAAAGAGTTACAGTTGTTTGGACATGTGTACACATACAGCATGTCCATACCTACCAGGATATCCAGTGTTCCTTATTTCTTCTTCATCAGGAAAATCTCCAAGAAATTTCTGATATTACATCTGTCACAGAGACACCTTGAGGAATATCATATTAAAACTGTAATAACACACAATAATCAGTGTAAAAAAATAGACTATTTTAAGCCTGAAGTACTATGAGGGGCATCCTCTATGGCAGTGGTTCTTAACCGGTGTTCCGTGAACTGGTTTCAAATGCTCCGCTGGTGAAAGATGTCACATGACTACGAAGCACGCCAATCTTGTTTCAAAAACTAAAGATTACTTCAAGAGATTGTTGGAAATGCAAGTTAAACAAGTAAAATATTTTGAAACGACTTAAAATTTCCAATAAGGCACAACTTGCATCATATAAGGCAGCTGAATTCATTGCTGTAAAATTAAAACCACATACTATAGCAGAGTCTCTTATTTTACCAGCATGTTGGGAAATAGTAAACATTATGTTTGGTGACGAAGCAAAAAAGGAAATTACGAAAATTCCTCATTTGGACGATACAATAAAAAATAAAATCAAAGATATATCATCTGACATATCAATATAGAGAACAAAGTTACCAATAAACTTTCCAAACAACATTTTGCTTTACAAATTGATGAGTCAACTGATATTAGTGGCTAAGCTCGTATACCAGGATTCGTTTGTTTCATTAATGAAAATGAAATGTGAATCGATTTCTATGCTGTAGAGAACTTACCGAACATGCAACAGGACAAGATATTTTGACTCTATTACGTCATATTTAGAAAATTTAAAAATTTCATGGGAGTTGTGTGTAGGAATTTGTATGGACGGTGCTCCATCAATGGTGGCTCTATTAAAGGATTTGATAACCTTGCAAAGAAAATAAATCCAAATATTATATCTACACACTGTTTTTTGCACAGAGAATCCCTAGTTTCAAAAACATTTAAAAAAAATAACGGCAATATTAAAATCAGTACTAGACCAAGTTGTAAATATGGTAAATTACATCAAGTCAAGACCTTTAAAAGCATACCTTTTTAAAAAACTTTGCATATCTAGAAGCCAAGTATGAATCCTTGCTTTTGCACACTGAAATAAGATGGATATCCAGGGGTAAAGTGCAATTCCAAATTTAAGAACTTAAGAATGAATTATTGGCCTTTTTTCAAAATGAAGGTACAGATGCTTTTGTAAAATGTCTTCAAAATGATATTTGGACTGCTAAAATGGCATATTCAGTCGATACTTTTAATTACTTAAATATCGTTAATACAAGTATCCGAGAGAAAAATGAAAATATTTTGACATCCACTGACAAATTTTCAGTTTCTCAGAAAAAAAAGTATCTCTTTGGAAAAACCGCATATCAGAAAAAAATACAGTGGATATGTTTCCTTCGATCCTTAATAAAATGTCGTGGGAATTATTTCCATTATAACAGAACATTTAGAAACTGTGGAAAGAAAAAAAAAAAAAAAAAAAACCATGGAAGATATAGAAACTGTGGCCCTGAGGAAAAATAACATCAGCAGGATGGAAGTAGCAGAGATGAGAGTGCTTAGGCGGATGTGCAGTGTGACCAGAAAGGATCGTCTGAGAAATGACTATGTGAGGGGAACAGTGAAAGTTACGAACTTAGGAGCGAAGATACAGGAGGCAAGGTTGAGATGGTTTGGTCATGTGCTGAGGAGGCAGGACGAATAGGTGGGAAGAAGGGTCATGCAGATGGATGTGCAAGGAAGGAGGAAGCGTGGGCGGCTAAAGAAGAGATGGAGGGAGCTGGTAGAAGAGGACTTGAGGATGAAGAACTTGGATGTGGTGACAGCCCAAGACAAGAGGATGCAGAGGAGACTCATCATCAATAGTGACCCCACTTAAGTGGGAGAAGCTGCAGAAGAAGAAGAAGAAGATAACAGAACATTTAACAATATTGGAAGAAAAAATTTCAAGTTACTTTCCTTCCTTAAATACACACAATTATGACTGGATACGAAATCCATTTGACACAGTTAATACATCGAATTGGGAATTTTCATTACAAGAAGAACAATTAGTTACCTTGTCAACCGATTGTACTCTAAAAATGAAATTCCCTGAAATATCTCTTGAGGAATTTTTTGTCCAAGCCGAATACCCAGCTCTCTCCACAAGGGCAGTGAAAATTTTGTTCCAGTTTTCAACATCATATTTGTGTGAGCTCGGTTTCTCAATATTAACCAATATAAAAACTAAAAAGCATGGAAGACTTACTAATATAGACAAAGAGATGAGGGGTAGCTACATCACATACGAGCATTTGACCTGATATTGCTGAAATCTGCAAAAGCCGACAAGCTCAAGTATCGCAATAAAATAAGTTCCATTTTTATAAAAGGCAAGTCCATGCATATTTTTATTGTTAGCTTTATGACCCTAATGCTTTTGGTGTTCCTCAAAATTTTTTAATAATCAAAAGTGTTCCGTGTCTTCGAAAAGGTTAAGAACCACTGTTCTATGGGTACTGTTGGCTAACCTCAGCTGTTGAGTGGAAGGCCTAAGAATTCATTCAAATCTTGGGAACAATTAAATCCACTGTTTAATTATTTCTCTCTGCTGTATTTATTCCATTAAATTTACTTGAGTGTAAACCAGTGCCTAAGCCTAAATATGTGAGTCTGTCACACGATTCACTGTGCATGAGCAAGTACAAAGTTGTAGACGCAAAAAAAGTGAATATCATAGGGAAGCGATCACTCCTGAATGAGTTGTCATCCATTTCCCACTCAATGACTGGGAAGAAAGAGAGGGTGAGTAGAGTTAAGTCGATGTTAGTGATTTAGGTAGGCTACAACACAGGAAAGTGTTGCTTCCTGTGTTGAAGAGGGAGAGGTGATTGTTATCACACATATGCAAATCTTCCTCCTGATGTTAGTTCAGACACTACACCACAGAGTAGAGTGTCTGATTAATTCCCTATTAAAAGTAAAGGGGACGATGGTATGTGCAACATGACATCATCAAAATCAGCTGGAGAGATATCTCTAGCAGGAGGTAAGTAGATGCAGCATACTGTTATAAGAGATCCGAATGAGAGTTGAATGGCAACTGCCTCTATATTTGTATTAAGTGTTGGCTTATATTTCTTCCAGAGAGCCTGGATGTCATCGATGTTTTGATAGAATCCAAGAAATCCATTGCAGAAATGTTTTTATTATTTATTTTTGGTGGTATCGTCTAGCTTCCAAGACCTATTCTTATTAACCTTGGAATTTCTCTCTTTGGAGAAGAATTGTGGTTGGCTAGTGTCCATCATTTCTTTTTCTTCAAGAAAATATAACCAATCATCAAATTGGATTTCCTCTAGGCTATATACTATACTAGGTATATTAATTGTTTTATCTTCTTGCGGGGAATAACAGAGATAATCATCTTCTCTGTTATTGAAACTAGAGGAAAGTCCTTAATTCTCTGCAGCACACATTCCATTATTTTTTTACTAGTGGATTCTCATTTAGTGGAATGATTTTTGTTATTTCATTGGGAGTGAGCCAATATCAATTTTTGTTTTTCATATGCCATCTCAGCCTAACAGGGTTTACTGGTTGATGATGTTATTGCTACTTTTGTGGTATATAGCCTCTTAGCATTCTGATATGGGTATGCTATGCATAGTCTTAAGATTTTATATCTCCTTTTCATCCTTCCACCTTTAGCATGATTGGGAAAAGGCTGGTTCTCTAACATAATGATTAATAATTAACTCATAATTTAGTGACCCATAATGATTACTCGCTTAGTACTTATCAGGGGAAGGTAATTTGAAGCTGCATTTCATCATCCCCAGCAACAGAAACACTAGGTCTGCAGCAACACACCATAGATTTCATCCTCTTAGCCTCAAGTTCACATCAAATAGCCTCATACTTAGCACTACATTGTATGTTATTACTATAGGAGATAAATATCATGAAGGTGGCAAAATGTACTGGAGGCTGATGAAAAGTTTTGAAATTAGAGGAAAGAGTATAAAAGGAATCAAAGATGAGAAAGACAACAGGAAAACTGAAGATATGTTAGATGTTTCAAACAATTACTTTTAAATAAACAAGAAGTACCAGAATGGCGGCAGAAAATACTGAAGATGACCACAATCAGGAGCACATATCTGTACTTGAGGAAAAAAAAAAACTGAAATATGGCTGATTTTTGACCAGAAATAATCAAACATAGAATTACAGAAATTTACCAATGGCTACACTGCATAATTCATAAGACCCAGAGGATTGAATTCCACATGATTGGAGTAGAACTCTTACAATACCAGTCTACTTTATTGTATTTAGATAGTGATCTCTCTCTCTCACTGATGAAGAAAGTCTCCCCTAAACTAATAATAATAAAGTAATATGTACATAATTTATATAAGATGGTAAACATTGATACTTCATAAAAATTTACAAATGGGGATCATACCTGATGAATTCTGCTTGAGTGTATATGGCCCAGAAAGATTATGTGTGTGACTAAAAAAGTGACTGCACTCATCAAAGAAACAAGTCCATTAAAACATGAATGATAGTTAGTCCAATGTCACACAACTTACACATAGGTATGTCATCATCCCTTTATCAGAAGTGTGTAAAATAACTATGATCTATGTGAAGCCAAGGGAACAACCTTATGGTCTAGGTGTAGAGACTAAACTACCACAATTTGATTTCCAAAATGATTCGATGGAGTTTATTGTTAAGCTCTCTATTCCATGTAAAAACATGGAATAGAGAGCCTAACAGTACTTCCACCATCTTCCTTTATATGGAATGTAAAGGAAAATGGTGGAAGTATGAGAAAAGAGCTGTCCTAGATGCAGTATCTGCAGACTTGTTTTCCTTAATCCTTGTGACTTGGACTCCAACAGAAGCATACATCAAAGTGTAATTTACATAACTGATAGATGACATTTTAGACATTAGAGAGTCTCCAGATGTATTTGCAGCTCTAAACACCATACTTCCTGTCAAGAAACTCATGAATCTGAATATATTATTCACCTTTGGTAGTGATGCAATCTTATGTATCTTAATGCAAGCTCTACTGCATATAACTCAGCAGTAAACATTATATTCTAATGGGATCTAAGCAGATATGCTGTCTGGGAAGACAGCAGAAGATTCCCACCAGTGTGCCTCTGATTTTGAACCATCAGTGTGAACAAGCACACAATCAGAGTATTCAATTCAATGAACATGAAAGAGCTGCTGATCAGCAAAGAAGGTGAAAAATTTGTGTGACTTACAGAAAGTAAAAATGAATGGTGGTATATGTTATAAATGTCATGGCAATATTGCATTTAGTGGTGTCTGTGATATGTTGTGTACTCTGATATGTACAGTTTGTAAGAGAGCTTTTATTTGCAAATCAAACAGACATATGGAAGTCTGATGGGTGCGATAAAGATTCTCCCATTGTGGACAAAAAAAAAAAAAAAGAGTTGGTCACGTGAGGTAGTTTGGCAGGGATTTTATTTTTGTAGTGTATAACACAGACACCAGGGATAGTAACTTCAATATGACCTCATCAAAGTCATCCTGAGAGATATCTGAAGCAGTAGGTAAGTAGATGCAGCATACTGTTATTAGAGATTCAAATGGGAGTCAGATGGCAACTGTCTCTAGTGGGATTTGCTGGAAAGAGGTATGGTTGCCACCAAGGAATGCAATTCCTCTGTGAGAAGGTCTACCCCCCCCCCATCCATCCTGTCCTTATGAATGATGGCGACATTTTGTAATGCTGGATCATCTGAAGACAAAAGCAGATCAGTTTATACTTCTGCAGGAGAGCAATGATGTCACTGATATTCTGATGGAATCCACAATGATTCCATTATAGAAATTTTTTCATTATTTCTTTTCATCTGGCTTCGGTGCCATTTTTTTCTGAATCTTGTTTTGTGCAAACCCCCCCCCCCCCACCCCCAACCAATATAAATTTTGTTTAGCAATTGCTGTCTTTGATACATTTGCAAATGAACTCTGTGGTTAAAAGACTTCCTGATGACCATTACTGAATAATACGAATTCTATTTTAATTGAAATTTCACTGTTTAAAATGAGTCTATATTTTATATGTACATTTTAAATCTGAAGCACTTATCAGACACCATATTAGGAACTTACCTTCTTGAGATATATTAATCTGTTTCATATGAGCAGCTGCACGAGCATCCTGTAAGTGGCCATAAACAGTCTGCCATGCCTCTGAAGAAACAATGAGATGCATTTTTAGATGATACAATAATTTAATCACATTTAACATAAGCTTAATTCAAAATTAACCTATAAAATTTGATTTAAAAGTACATGAGTTAAAATTAAATTTATATTGACGTTATCACAATAATTAAACTGCAGTGATGTTAATATAATACTGCGCTGCACCATTATACGAGGGTGGTCTAAAAAGTTCTCGGCCTAACAATGAAAAAATGAATTTATAATTTCAAAATTATTTTTATTTTTCAACATAATCTCGCTTAAGACTAATACATTTATTCCAGTGCTGCTCCTGTGCAATTATCCCTTCATTGTAGTGGTTCTCAGTAAGATCTGCAAAATACCCCTCTACAGCTACAATCACCTCTTGATTCAAAGAAAAACGCTGAACAGCAAGGAAGAGTTTTAGTTTTGGGAAGAGATAGAAGTCAGAAGGAGCTAAATCTGGGGAATAGGGTGGATGTTCCAACAATTCATTGTGCAGATCCCTTAATTTTCCCATTACCAAAACATCTTTGTGGACAACTAACTTATGACAAATACTAACTTTTTAGAAGTTAGTATCTGTCATAAGCAAAAATTTTGCCACAATTTTTTGGCAAAAAAAATCTTGCCAATAGTGTTGTCATCTATGGTCGAGGCCGAGAACTTTTCAGACCATCCTCGTAATGACATTTGCAGTCCCTATAGTAAGGGACTACAAGACTACTTGACTGCATTTATGATAAACTGGTTGTTGGTTGGACTTTTAATTGCACATTAGAATTGAGCTATAATTTGTTGATATTAAACATTACATAATCCCAATATCATCGATATCATCTTTGTAACTCCTGTTTGCATTTTTTTTTTTTTTTTTTTTTTTTATGTTGAGCCCATACATGAGACGTTGGTTGATCAACCTATAGTACATTAGTAACTTATAAGGGTAGTGGGTTGGGAAAGCAGGAACTTGTTTACATTTGATTTCAAAGACTGTATATTGTATTTCTTGGGTAACACTGTTCCACAATACAGCAGTTGCAGAGATGAAGGAAGAGGTAAAGAAACTTGTTCTGTTTGTTTCAAGGTGAACTGTGAAGGGATGTTGAGCAACAGTGGCACATGTTCCAACATGCTCAGTACTATGTGGAGGAATCATTGATGCTATTTCAGATGAACATTTCCCATGGAATTATTTGTAGAATATACATATTGCGGAAACCAAATGTCTGTGCAAAATTGGGGGGAGTGAGTTGGTAAGAAATGTGTCTTATTAAGTCTAATTGCTCTCCTCTGTATTGAAATAAGCATTTTGAGGGAGTTTTAAGGGGGCTCAACCCCATATGTGAGAGCAGTATTCAATAGTTGGGCAGATTTGTGATTCCTATAAGGTTAACAACTGTTTAACGGTGAAGTAGTAACATCATGAGCGAAAGAGAAATCTTCGTTTTTTTGAAGCTGAGGAGATGCAATGGTTGCGATGTGTTTATGCCAGGAGAGGCTTGATGTCAGGATAATTCCAAGAGAAATCTCAAACTGCTTGTAAATTTGGGTATTGTCAAAAATAATACTGGAAAAAAACATTTCTTTTTTGGGTTTTATTAGCATTGAAATTGGTGAGGTTATCTGAACACAATGGGGTTCAGATAACCTCACCAATTTCAATGGAATGGAGGACGGCTTGAAGATCAGAACTGAGAGCAGTGGTGGTTGATGTTCTGTAGGTTGAAGTGAGTTATGTATAATAAGGTTTATCAAATGAAAGGGAGGAGTGAAATGTGCTGTCATCTGCAAAACTGTGAATTGGGTTGGAGGTCAACTGAAGTAGGTCATTGATATATAGTAGGAAGAGGGTTGGTGACAGGACAGAATCTTGTGGAACCCTGGCATTAGTTGAATGGTGAGAGGATAGGAACCATCCACCATCTCACACAGTGTGCATCCAGACAGAAAGCTGGCAATCCAACTACAGAAGTCCTGAGACACCAAATGATGGTAGTGTGCTTAGTAAGTCTTTGTGCCAGACCCAGTCAAAGGTTATGGAGATGTCAAGTGCACCGACTTGAGATCTGCCAAACTTCTCCATGGCAAGTCCAGACGGGTGACATGTGAGCAGATCTACTGTTGATTGGCAGCGAAGGAATCCATATTGGCAGTTGTTTATTAGGTGTGTGTGTGTGCCTTCAAGGTAGTGCAGGAGTTGGGAATTGATAATTTTTTATCAATTATTTTAGGCAGAAAATTAATAATTTTCTGCCTAAAATAATTGATAAAAAATTATCAATTACTTTAGGCAGAATTGAGGTGAGTGAAATAGGGCAGTAGTTGGACGGCAGTGACTTGGTGCCCTTCTTGAGAATGGGTGGAATATAGGCCAATTTCCGGGTTGTGGGATAGATATCAGTGAAGAAAGAGAGTATATACAGGTGACATAGGATAGGTGTCAGTTCTGGTGCACAAACTTTCAGGCAAAAGGGTATAGGGGATAGCGTATGTTGGGCATCTGGAATGACATTTACCATTGTCAGTTATGCATACACTGGAAGCAAAGTGTGAAGCCAGATTGGCTTTTTCTGTGGGTGAGCAATAGAACCACCTGGGTATGATAGGGGAGGGAATAGTATTGGGCAGAAGTTATGGCCAACTGATTTGACGAGAGACCAAAAGTCTCAGCTGCCGTTTGGAAAGCAGAAAATTAGGCTGCTAGTTTCCTGCTTTTTGCTCTGTTTTAGAAGTATTTTTTTTTTTTTTTTGCATCGATTTTGGACTCAGTATAAAGGAGGATGGAGTTGTTGATTTGACCTAGTTATGGTATGTTTGGTTTTTCATTTGTATAGCCTTGGTGCATCTTTTGGAGAACGAGGGTTTAGTTAGGGAATGGCAGTTCAGAGTAGCGTGGGGAATGCATTTTTCCATGCCAGTGAGGATTACTTTGGTAATAAGATCGGTGTATATGATTTGGTTGGAAGACCGGAAGCAATAGTCCAACCATGGGAATGAGGCATAGAAGTCACAGAGGCTGTCCCACCTGGCACTGTTATAATGCCATAATGTTAAACTACTCTTGTATGGGAGTTGCTGTGTCAGCATTGTTGCATGGGGAGAGGAGAAGGAAGAGATGAGTATTAGATTGTGGTCAGAATTACCTAGGGGCCCACTACCTTCACTGCATATTTGGAAGGGTCATTGGTGAGGAAGGGATCTAGGGTGTTTGGGGAGTGGTTCAGGTTATCTGGTATTCTGGTTGCCATCTGAACAAGTTGTGAAAGGCTGTTAGTGATGGCAAGAGATGCTGCTTCAGCATCTCTGCCTGCAAGATCTGTATAAATGGAGGAGGAAAGCCAGTTGGTGTTGTGGACATTAAAATCTCCTAGGAGGATGATTTTACTGTTGGGAAAGTGAGAGTGGAGAAAATTAGAGAGAGCAAATGAATTTGACTGAGTGGGGAAGGGATATTTTCAACCAAAGAAGGTCAAAGCTCTGACATACCTTGACAATTTCTGGCAAGGTACATGCAGATGCCACTCTTGGGTCAAAAGGAGTTAAAGAGTATGTAGTTTGGAAGGTTGAGATGAATAGTGCTGGAGTGGGAGAGATGAGATTTGAGTTTCTGCCAGAAAGAGTAGGTGGGATTTAGTAGACTCCAGTCCTGAAGATACTTTCAGGCACAAACTTTGTTTGCACACACACTTGGATAAAGGATTAAACTAAATTTATTATTAGGGATTTAGTAGATTGAAGGTGGTAGTGGAGACGTCAACCTATTAAGGTTGGAGTTTTGGCCATGGATGTTGGTGAAGGATAAGAACTCCTCAGTGCTTAGGAACTGGGGAGTTCCTAAGCAGTGCTTGCATACTGGTATCCATGGTGGCTACTAGTGGTGTCACTTGATTTTTGCACTAATTTAACTTGTTTGTAGTTGATTATCAAACTTCTGTCTCCATTTTGGTGTTTTTCTTCAAGTTCTCTCTTCGAAGATAGCATCCTTGTTCCCTCTGGGCAAACCTATAACAGTTCCACTGTAAAAATTTTCCTATTATTTAGGCTTTGCAGACTTCTCTGATTTCCTGGAGGATGAGAACTTACCCTTGTCTGATTTATATTTCTCATTAGATTTTGGGAAGTATGGATGACCAGTGTCCATTTCTTCCTCTGGAAAAATATGCAATATATCAATCAATGCATCAGAATCGCTAGGTAATTTCGTTATTTCCAATGGATACTGAAAAAAAAAAAATGGATACTGAAGTATCCATTTTTTTTTTGTGTGAGCGTCAGGTGGTTTATAAGATATAAGTGATAATCTCACCATAATTTTTTTCAAATGTGGGTGCTCATTGAATGGATGATCTCTCTGACAGTTTACACATTTAGCTTTCTTTGAAGAGCAAGATTTGTTATTATGCTCTTTACTACTACATTGGGCACAGGTGGGTGGCAAAGCCACAACAGGCAATTTGGGAAAGCCGTACTCTTGGCATTTGAAGGATATCATTGCTTTTAAAGATGTTGGATGCTTAGGAGTTGCAAAAAGAAGGATGGTGTTTCTGGTTGGAACCAGGTGACCCCCCCCTTCCCAGATCTTTCAGCTTTGATCATATCTCCTCATCAGGAATATATGAAGGAGATCCCATTCTTAGATCACCTCCTCTACAAGAATTGAGTATTTTATGGGGATGCAACTGCCATTGGTAATCCATCTGCTGATATAGCTGTGAAGAGTTTTTCAGAATGTTGTTGACATGTTGTTTCTACACGGACATCACTAGAACACAGTTTCTTAACTGTTTTTGGGAGAACTCCCTAGTTCTAAACCATTTTGAATCAAGAAGGATGACATTTTCCCTATTGGCTTTTCAACTGTTCCACGAACGGCTAGAAAACTGATACATTTATACTGGTATCACATGCCTTTTGTTTCTTATATTTGTTACTGAAAGGTGAATCAATAGTATCATTGCTTGGCTGGGACTTTGATAGGGCCCCTGAAACAATTGAGGATGAAGAATTCATGTTCAAGTGAATTTTTGTTAAGCGCCAGAGCTCTTCGCCTACCACAGAGCCACACATAGATGCCCACTCCTCAGCAAGCTACACTCGGAAGTGGAATGCCAGGGCTGCTCCAGATGCTATACGAACAAGTAAGCCTTTTGGTCTCCAGAACATAGAGAAGAAATCTTACTATAGCACACTTGACCCTTGCAGGCAAGCACACTAGCCGATTGATCCTGTGTAGGACATCCAGGAATGCTCATCTTGCAGAAGGAGGCCAAACTAGTGCAAGACTACCAGAATGTCCATGGGTCGCACTGCACAGCAAACATGCCAGCAAGGCATTGGCACTGTCTTGTATACAGTGTTCAAACCGGTTTTAACTTATGGATCTGAGAGCTGGGTTAGAAGTAAAACACTTAACCAAAGAGACCGCAGATATGAGAGTCCTAAGAAAGATTAAGGGCGTGAACAGATGGCATCAATAGCAATATCATATTATAAACAAAGATATTAGGAAAGAACTTGACATTGTTAGCACCCAGGAATGTGTTAGCAGAGCTAATTTCAGATAGTATGGTCACTTAAACAGAATGGGAGAGGAAAGATTAGCAAAACAAGTGTTCTCTGCCAGGTAATAATGCTATCTCGGTTAAGTTACAAGTTCATAAATTTTCAAATTTATGAAGATAGAAACATGAAGTACTCCAGTTCCACCCCAAGGCATGTGTTTCAAAATGCATTATCTATTTCATATAGTTTTAATGACTAAATCACATGTCAAAGTCAGCATGCTATGTTATACTGACCTGGTAAGTGAATAATCAAAAATAAGTCTTCCAATAAAAATATGCACAGAATGTTTGCAATCTTGTGGTCTACAGCAGTGCTTCCCAAACTTATGGATGTAAAGGCCCCCTTGGAAAAATTAAAATATTTCACGGCCCCCCCACTGGAAAAAAAAAATTCATAATACAGACATATTATTATAATATTTATTGTATTGATATTCAATACAAAACATACACAGCGAATATTGCAAAATCAAATGCAAATATTACATTTTTAGCATCTTACATACACATTTCACACGGCACACTTAGTCTTAAACAAATTTAAAATGTTTTTTATTATTTCACGCCCCCCCCAAGCAAAACTAACGGCTTCCAAGTGGGCTGTGGTCCACAGTTTGGGAAGCGCTGGTCTAAAGAACTGTGCTTGTTTTAAGTATTTTCTATAAAATGCATATCAAGAAGTATATGCATACAATATTTTAATATATAATTTTTCTCATTTTGATGTATACCATTATTCATTTACCAATTAAGAACTGCATTAAAATATTATATATATATATATATAACATACCACTTATACTATGTGATCTCACAAAAAATCCATCCTCACTAGTTATTTCAAACATAACATAAGGATTATCTTTTTTGGGCTGATCTCGGTTTTCAAGCCTCTGAAGCTGATGCTGCTGTTGTGCATGAATCATCATTAATGGTGACACATCAGCTCCTTCATCATCTTCTAGTCTTGAAACTGGTGATAAATGATGACTAACATCAGATGTATGAGGTGTTTCCAACATAACAGGTTGAGAAAGAAGGGTGGAACCTAGAGAATAAGGATTCAGAATTTTTTTTTTTGTTTCAAAATAAGTACTAAAATATTCAAATTAAAAAAAAAAAAAGTTTTACTATAAATTTTTAAACATGACATAGTATTATAAATATATAGGTTTCAGATATATTTTAAGCAAATTACAGATTTGCACATTAAAAGAACATTTAGACTAATACTTTTCTTTCCCACTTCCTTCATATTTCTACTTTTCCCTCCGATAGTTGAAATACTGTATCTGCTCTCCTGATCACACATGCCCTGACAAATAAGATAAAAATTTTAATCCAACCTCTGATTTAAATCATAAGTGAAACCTTGATTCTTCAACAAGTATGTCAAGGCAATCTAAAAAAAAAGTGTCAAAATGTCAGAAGTTACTGGGTGCCATTTCTACTCTTGCATGCTTGTACCTCTTTCACATCAGGATTTTACTTTTATAATATCACCCTTTGTTTCAAACATAACAGGTTCAAACGTAACGTATAGGTAAATATGACTTCTCCATTGCTTCTGCCTTGGTATTACCACTTCTGGGTCTGGTTCCCACTGTCGAGACCTCAATAAAGGTCGAAACTGGTCTGGGTAGTGGCCCTTCCCTTAATGCACAGCATTATACATGTCCACAAGGAGATGTGCTTTGCATTATGGGTGATACTGAGACAAGGAGTGATGAGAGCTTGGTTCACCTTTACTGCGAGTTGCCTCAGTCCTGAAGATACTTCAGGTGCAAACTTTGTTTGCTTACACTTGGATAAAGGATTAAACTAAATTTATTATAATATCACCCAAAGATAAAGCCAAATTTTCATTATCAATTTTCTCTAATTTCAGCATACGACCATGTTTCCCTTCTTGTTTCCTGTGGTTTTTACCAGAAAAACACTGAGAATCTTTAAAATCTTGGACCATATAAGCCTTGTGGTTCATTATGTACCTCCTCCTCCTAACGTTTGTGCTCAAAATGTGTATTCTAAAATTATTATTAACAGGTATCTTCACGGAATCAAAAGACCCATTGCAGGAGGCCCTCAGCATGGTTCACAATATACCTATCATACCATCCACAATCCGATTAGAATACGACCATGGGAGACAGAATCTAATCAGTATTCACACAGTACCTATCATACCTTTCCTTAAACTGATTCTATGATGAACTAACAACAACTGCAGCAACCCATTCCACTCATTCACCACCATAATAGCAAAAAACCTAGACCTCACATTCTTTCTAACTCAAGGTTTATTCAACTTCCAATGATGACCTCTTGTTCTATCCCCATCTGTCATATAATGAATAATTTCTTCCACTTCTGTTCAATAAAACCCTTTGATATGATAGAAACTTGAATGTTTCTATCATGTCACCAAAATTAATATCCATTCTATATCATCTTTAAAAATCTTTCTCATTCACATCTACTCTATTAGCATGGAAAGAAGCCTATATTCAACACATTCCAAAAAATTACTTCACATTTGTACAGATACTATCCAGAAGAAGTTAATCTTATTAGATAATCTTCTCTCTCTCTCTCTCTCTCTCACACACACACACACACACAGATTCACAGCAGTCTATGATATAGATGCTCTCTTTTTACTGTATAAATTTTTATATAGAATTTTAGTGGTGATGTTTTGCTTTACAGTAAAACCCCATGCAGATGCTAGCCAACATACAGTCATCCAGCTTCAACTTTATTACCAAACCAACTTCTCATACTCTTTCATTGCATCTACTTATGTCCTCTTGGGGAAATCTTGTGCTCAAAACTATGGAGGAATTTTAAGTCAGCGTGAAAGAAGAAAGAGGAGAGTGGGAACAGGCAGATATTTCCCAAGGAATAGCCTTGCAGAACATCTGCACAGAAAAATATATAAAGAGAGAACAAGCAAACCACTATAACAATCGAAAGGAGGGAAGACTGTAGGGTGAGAGTTTCCTGATCGTTCATTGCAAACCAACATTCTGGAAACATTAAAGTGACACCCCAGGTTTATGAAACACTTTCAAGGCATTGAAAGTTTATTTTTCACTTGGTTAGAGTATAATAAAATTAGTTTAATCCTTTATCCAAGTGTGAGCAAACAAAGTTTGCGCCTGAAGTATCTTCAGGACTAGGGTAAGGTGATACAACAACCAGGGCAACTCGTTGCAAAGGTGGAGAAAGCTACCAACACTCCTATCTCAGTATCTCCTATAATGCAAAACACATCTCCATGCGGATATGTCTAATGTTATGCATTAAGGGAAGGGCCACTACCCAGACTAGTTTCGACCTTTATTGAGGTCTCTTCAGTGGGAGCCAGGCCCTAGTGGAGATACCAGGCAGAAGCATTAGCAGATCATCTCTACCTATAGGAGTTGCCAAATGGTGTGCCACCCTTTTTTAATAAATTACTCTGGATTTGGCAACTCCTATAGGTAGAGATGATCTGCTAATGCTTCTGCCTGGTATCTCCACTAGGGCCTGGCTCCCACTGAAGAGACCTCAATAAAGGTCGAAACTAGTCTGGGTAGTGGCCCTTCCCTTAATGCATAACATTAGACATATCCGCATGGAGATGTGTTTTGCATTATAGGAGATACTGAGATAGGAGTGTTGGTAGCTTTCTCCACCTTTGCAACGAGTTGCCCTGGTTGTTGTATCACCTTACCCTAGTCCTGAAGATACTTCAGGCGCAAACTTTGTTTGCTCACACTTGGATAAAGGATTAAACTAATTTTATTATACTCTAACCAAGTGAAAAATAAACTTTCAACATCTTTCTCTAAATCCAGAGTAATTTATTAAAAAAGGGTGGCACACCATTTGGCAACTCCTATAGGTAGAGATGATCTGCTAATGCTTCTGCCTGGTATCTCCACTAGGGCCTGGCTCCCACTGAAGAGACCTCAATAAAGGTCGAAACTAGTCTGGGTAGTGGCCCTTCCCTTAATGCATAACATTAGACATATCCGCATGGAGATGTGTTTTGCATTATAGGAGATACTGAGATAGGAGTGTTGGTAGCTTTCTCCACCTTTGCAACGAGTTGCCCTGGTTGTTGTATCACCTTACCCTAGTCCTGAAGATACTTCAGGACTAGGGTAAGTCGCAAACTTTGTTTGCTCACACTTGGATAAAGGATTAAACTAATTTTATTATACTTTCAAGGCATATTCACAGAGTGAGAGTAACAAATTTAATTTACCACATATCTATAAAATACATTATTATTACTTCATAGAATTCATTTCAATCAGCTAACTGCAACATCTAATCATGCTAATCACCATGAAAAACAACTGAATGATCTCAAATGCTTCTCCCCCCCCCTCCCTCAGGCCTGTTTACAGGTATAACTCTGAGTTTTGTCTGCACCAACCATAAGTTGGTGCAGGCAGAACTCAGAAACAGACTAATGAGAGGACTCATCAGTCTATTACTCAAACTATGAAGACTACATTCCCTCTTGTTCTCATATGTGTGCAATACAAGCCAGTTATCATCTTGGTTGCCCACCTCTGGATCTTACCAAGCATCTTGTCATCTCCTCTGAACCTAGATGAACCAAATTTGAGCACAACAGTACAGATGTAGTGTTATAAAATAAAGTGGAAGATTCTTCCTTTTTGTACAAGTCAGTATTCTTTTCAATGGTGCAGTTATCCAATGGGATGTTTAAACTTCCACTGTAATGTGGTTGCTTAACTTTAACCTACTGCTCACTATAAATCCATTAGTTTTTACTACTTGCAGACAATTCCCATTAATGTAATAGTCTGACTGCAGTGTCCTTCAACGCAACTTTATATTTAGAAACCTTAAACTGACAATCATTAACATTTGTTCTTAGAATTAGTCTGCTTGAGTCAGCCACTAGGGATTCAGTGTCAGATATCTCCTATATCACTCATTCAAACATTCAGGTTTCAGCAAACTGGATATCACCCTCTACTCTGTCGCCAACATCATTTTCTGATACCCATCAGTTAGCTACTATTCATGTCAGAAGAGTATATGGCATATCCATCTCTTTGTACGATCTTGCATGTGGAATCCTGTAAAAAGCATTGGCAAAATCAAGAAATATTGTTGTATATCTATTCCACTTAACTGGTCTCACTATACTATAGATCATGCAGATTGCTAAAGGAATCCCAGTGCTGAATATTCACTTCAGGATGCAGAGGGATCCCAGTGCTGAATATTTACTTCAGGATGCAGTATCTAATCAGCCTCTCTAAGCTGATTAGATACTAGATGATTAGTAATTGCTTGAGTGATCTAAAGCACGACCTAACTTTTTTTTTTCTCTACAAAGGATCCCAGTGCTGAATATTCACTTCAGAATGCAGTATCTAATCAGCCTCTCTAAGCTGATTAGTAATTACCTGAGTGATTGATTTACAGTTCATTGGCACAAGGACAGCAAAGGTCATATGTGCCAAATTACAGCAATAAAGAAAGGTAATAATAAATACTAATAAAGTGATCATGTAGTAAATAATATGTACTGTACAAAAAGCAAATTTAAAAATTATAAAATAAGTAATTCAGTATCTACACAAAAATATAATTCATAATCAAATATGCTTAAATAAATAAATTATTTGTAAAAAGTTAAAGAAGTCATTCAATTCTTCTGTGT
This sequence comes from Typopeltis vanoorti, assembly GCF_054136105.1. Lineage (NCBI taxonomy): Eukaryota > Metazoa > Arthropoda > Arachnida > Uropygi > Thelyphonidae > Typopeltis > Typopeltis vanoorti. Next base: position 69,585,794 of record NC_143571.1, on the reverse strand, counting down.
CTGGTAAGTTTAGATTAGAAAAAATTCCATTCCTCTCTTCTGTCAAGTGCTGGCATTCTACCAAAATATGACAAATGGTGAGAGGTGTGTTACATTTTTCATGCATATGTGGGTCTTCTGTCCTCAGTAAATAAGAATGTGTAAGATGACTGTGACCAATGTGGAGCCTAGCAAGAGCAACTTCTTCTCTTCAGTTTCCAAATCGACTAGACTGCCAATGCTTCTCGCTATGAAGATTGTTACTGGGTAATTAGCTTATAAATTGTCCAAAGTCTGTATATAAAACTGTCAAACAGTACATTGAAAAACAATGACCTAGACTAGTAGCAGCATCAGACATCTTCATTTTCTTACTTCCAAATGTGTCTGAGAATCCAGCATAACCGAATATCAAAATAAAGGGTCTTCAATTTTGTACAACAGTTGTAAAACGTCTAAAACCACTAGATGTGGATTTTATATACAGGAGATGAGATGGCCTGTAAAGAACTCAAAGAGTCTATATAAATTACACACTTTTGGTAGCATTTTTTTTTTAAATGTACAAGCTTAATGACATACGACTCTGCTGAACAATTATTGCGATTAACCAACAGAATTCTCAGACCTTGAACAATCAGTAAAGATAGACAATAAATCAGAGTGGGATGCTCTATATGCATTAAACATTTGCAGGTAGACAGATGATGGTCTATGAGGTTTCTGTAGTTAACAAAGTGAGAGGGTTACAGGATGGAGTGCAAACCTATCATGGAGGAATTCTGTTATGTCTAGTGCAGGTAATGTTGTCAACATTCGTGCCATAATCTCTTTTAACACGCATACCAGAGGAATATGTGGCAGCCTGATGTGTATGATATTCAGCTTCCCAATGCAAAGAAAAGATACTAGTCCATGTAGATGCTCTGGAAGAGACCTTATTTTTAGGGCATAGTTAAGAGACAACTATTTTCATCTAAGCGAATGAGCAGGTTCATTTGCTTCAACATAAAGATTCTGAATGGACAATATGCAAAAAGCACCAGTGGCTATTGTTATACCCTGTGCACAATAAACGTGGAGCAAGGATCATCAATCAGCATCCCAATTGGTAGTGCAAAGGAGATTCAATGCTTTTTTTTGCATTTGTTCCCTAAGCTAATGGAAATGTGTGTAAAGAATGTACGTTTTCTGTCAAAGATGAGTCCCAAGAACTTGCCTCTGGTACTGGCTGGAATAATACTTTGTCATCATCATCAAATTCCTGCTACATCCCCTCAGGGGGTGTACAGGATATTATGATAATAGTACATGAAAAAGTTACACAATTACTAACTTCTGATCAACAATTTTATTCCAAATTAATCTGCTATCTGTCAAGAATCCAATATTATCAGATTTTATATTTCTGTCTTCTAAGGCACTTTTTACAGTATCCATCCACCTACATCTTGGTTTTCTCTTGCCAACCTGGCAAAGAACACTTGTTTGCTAATCTTTCCCCTCCCATTCTGTCTAAGTGACCATACTATCTCAGATTAGCTCATCTAAAATATTCCTGAATGCTAACAATGGCAAATTCTTTTCTAATATCTTTATTTTTAATACAATACTGCCATTGATGCCATCTATTCACTCCAATATCTTTCTCAGAACTCTCATATCTGTGGTCTCCAGTCTTTGATCAAGTGTTTTATTTCTAACCCAGCTCTCAGATCCATAAGTTAAAATTGTTTGAACACTTTCTTGTATACAGCTAGTTTAGTATTTTGACAAATTTCTCTGTTATTCCATATAAATTTATTCAGTTTCTACCATACCAGGTTTAATAATTCTGTTGTCTGTTTCCATATTTAATTTCCTATAGTCACTAAAAATTATGCTTAAATAGCTGAAATGTTTTATTTGTTCTATAAGTTCACCATTCAAGATACAGTTGATGCTTTCCACGTTTCTGCTTATTTTCAATGTCATTGTCTTTTTGTTGCTGATTTTCATACCAAATTTATTAAAATAATTTTTTAATTCAGTCAGGGAATCCTGCAGACTTGTACTGGATTTATTCAGAAATATAACATCATTAGCATAAAGTAAAGACCTAAGATTAACATTGCCAATTTCAGCATCAGATTTAATACCACTTTCCTTCACAACGTGATCCATATAGATAATGAATAACAGTGGAGACAATGCGCACCATTGTCGCACACCTGATGTAACATCAAACCTTATTCTTGTACCTTCTTCAATTACAACTGCTCACTTACAGCTTAAATTAGAGATTATGTATCACTTGATACAATGCCAATTTACATGATATAACTGTGACGTTCTGAAGACTTTTCCTCTTGATACCTTGTCATATTCCTTTTCCAGATCTTCTTCTCTTCAAGAATTAGGTATTTGCTTGTTCTGGCTTCACTGGTCATTCCATCTTGCAACTGGTCTTCCCCTCCTTTGATCTATATCTATCCACTTCTTTTGGTAGCCAATATCTTTTCATCCTAAGCAGATATTCTTTTCATTTCTCTCTATATTCCTTGATCTTTTCATTTATATTATAAATATCTAGTTCTTTTCTGATGTCTTCATTTGTTATATGGTCCAATTTAGTGCATCCTTTAAATGCTCTTAAATATCTCATCTCTGCAGCTTGTATTTTACTTTCATCTTTCTTTTAACATGTTTCTGAACTATATAGTAGAGTGGGAGTGGCCATTACTTTATAAAATTTTAGTTCAGTTTCTAGTATTGTTTTTTTTATTCAGTGTCCTTTTAATTGTTCCACAGATTTTCTGAAATTTCTTTATTTTTTCATCTATATCTTTAAGATATGTTATTATGCAGCCTAAATAATTAAATTCTGTCATCTGCTCTATTATTTTATTTTCTAAACCTATTTTTGATCTAACATGATCTCGACCTTAAAATGCCATGACTTTCATTTCCTTTTGTGAAAATTTTAAATTGTATTGTTGACTTATTTTGTTTAATTCTTATTTTTGAAGGACATCTTCATTGTTTTGTAATATTATCTGATCATCTGCTTACAGCATTGTATTAATAACAGTTCTTCTGGTTAACTGGATACCGTTTTTATTGTAGTTTTCAATTATTTTAATATTCTGATCAATATATATATATATATTGAATAGAGCTTAGATAAGCTGCATCCCTGCCTGAATCCAACTGTTCTTCAAAGCTTCCTTTCCACAATTTTTCATAGCTGTTTTTCAAGGATACATGAATAAATCTATTATTGTTTATTATGTCTATACACTTGCAGGGGACAAAGAAATGAATCACCAATTTAGGCTTATGGATACCAAACGAGTGATCATTATGGGTGACTTTAATTTTCCAAACATTGTGATTGGGTAGAAGAGAAATCTCATGATAAGAAAAAAAAAAGAGGAATTTACTGAATTGTTGTGAGACAACTTTCTCAAGCAACATGTGAAAGAAGGAACTCGAGGTCAAAGAGTGTTGGTGTCAGAAGTGGTGTCTGTCAAGAATATGGCCATTTTACCACCAATTGGTAACAGTGATCATGCTTTCTTGGGAAGTATCTAATTGTATTGATGCTCCAATTAAAACAGATTACATGCTAAACTGCAAAGCTGGAAATTATGATCAACTTAGGAGAATACTATGTTTGGTCACATGGTATCAGTTACTGAATGGGAAAAATGTCAGCAATGCACGGGAATCTTTGAAAAGTGCTTAAATGAGGCATTATTTGAATGTATTCCTAGCGTTTGAAGAATAAATAGGTATGGAGTGAAACTGATGCACAACCTTATTAAACAAGAGAGCCACAAGAAGAAGATGATGAGGGGGGAGAGAATAATGTGAGAGGAATTATGAAATATATAAAGCTCAGGCCAGAAAAATAACGAGTATTATGCAGAAAGCTAAATTGGAGTGAGAAAAGAAATTGGCTGTGCAAGCTACAGGTATTTCAAAAGAATTCTATTGTTATGCCGCAAACAAAAGAAAGAATGAATGTGAAAGAATAACTTTATTGAATGCAGATGGTACTCAAGTGTTGGAAGCTAATGCGATTGTTCAATTAATGAGTGCTCACTTTGCTAAGATATATCAACCAGGTGTATTAAACACATTGCACAGTGCTACTGCTACATTGGATGAAGAGTTAGAGGTTCATGAAAATGAAGATGAAGAGCTGTTGCATAAACTGGATATGAATTTGTCTATAGGGATACATGGAATATCAGCCCATTTAGGAAATGGGCTGATATTCCATGTATCCCTATAGACAAATTCTTATCCAAAGGAATGTTCAGCCGAATTGGCTAGGTTTTTCACATGTTTGTATAACTTGAGTCTAAGCTCAGGAATGATACCACAGGAATGGAAGGAATATATGATAGTTCCATTGCACAAGGGTGGTGCAAAAACTGATGTGTCTAACTACCAATCTATCAGTATCTCTGGTGTTGTAGTGAAGATTTTAGAGAAGTTGGTAAGAACTTACATACAGAAGAAATGGGTAAGCAAATAAGCTATACTCTGTAAGGAGCAGCATGAGTTTACTAAAGGAAAGTCATGTTTAAACAATTTGCTCATATTTTATAATAATGTTACAGCCAAGTTGGATAAAAGAAAAGGATACACTATGATAATGTTGGATTTTTCTAAAGCATTTGATAGGATATCACATGAAAGGCCTTTCCTTAACTTCTCGAGTCCACTATGGAGTTCTGATTTCTCTATTCTTACAGACAACCTCAACACATGCCTCTTTGGTTAAATTAATCAATGTTTTCTTCAGGGTTTACACAGATCTGCAAAGTTTGGTTCTTGTTTTTAAACTCTTTTATTATTTTTTTAAATGATGTTTGTGTATTTGAGTCTACAGTTCACCTCTGAAAGCTGCTCAGTTTTGATTCATTTTAAAACTTTTTGATATTTAATTTCAATATGAAATTCAATTTTATTCTGCTCAAAACTAAATAATAATCACTTTCTATTTCAAATCCTCTGTATACTCTTGTGTCCTGAACCAATTTGAAAAACACTGCTATCAACAATAACGTAGTCAATGAGACTTTCCTTATTTCTTGCATCTTCTCTTCATGTGAATTTGTGCACATTTTCATGTTGGAATATGGTGCTGGTAATAAATAATCCACATCCTGAACAGAAATCCACAGGTACCTACCATTACTTGTTAGCTTACCTGTTTTCTCCAAATTTCCCCCAAACATTTCTATATGCCTGATAATCATTTCCTACTCTGCTGTTTAGATCTACAAAGACCAATTGTTCCTTTTTCATTGTGTCAGATGCATTCTCTTATACCTTGAAAAATTCCTCTGTTTCTGCCTTTGCAAAACCTTCTGTGGGACTATAGGCACAAATAAGTCTTATTGTCCAGTTTCTCCATTCTGATATTTGCCCACATCACTCTACTTGATATTGCCTGCCATTCAAGAAGATTATCCTCATATTTAGTGCTGAATACCATTCCCCATTCTTAAATCATGATCTGAGTGAAGGATACATTTTTGAGAGAAGTGTATCAGATGTTTTTTCTGCTGAAAACATGAACCCACTACTAAGAGACATGATTAACTACTTGTTTAAGTTGTCTTTCAGTTACCCTCATACTGCAAAAGTGTCAGTAAATTGTGAAGTCATTGATACAAAGAGCATTCCTTACTGCAAAAGGAAGGTGTTCAGTGACTGTATTAACTCTGATAGCAAAGAATGTCACTTCACACAAAGCCGTGGGGAACACCCCCTGTTCTTGATGATATGACTGAGATAACGTGATTCTCACTCGGACTTGGATGACACAACTAAAGAAAGTTTTTAATAAAAACAGGAAGGTGTCCATTCAGACCAAGATTAACAAGGTCTTCTAATATGCCATATGCTTTTTAAATATCAGAGAAGGCCAAAACCAGATGTTCTTGTTTCAGGGAAACATCTTGTTGATCAGTGTCTACGAAATCCACATTGTGTGTTGGAAAGAAGTTTTTTTGTTTTTTAAATACCTCACAAGCATTGCATTTGCCATTTTTTCTAATATCTTACAATTTTCCAATATCTTAGGTGAGAGTGATAGGTTGATAAGTGTTTGCTTTTGTTGGATCCTTTCCAAGTTAGCAATGACAACTGACTCATGCCATGAATCTAGAAACCTATTCTCTGCAAGTATTCTGTTGTATGGTAAGAGAAACAGATCCATGGAAGATATTATATCATCTCAGAATAGATGTCATCAGGACCTACTGCACTGGCATAAGAAAATAGAACAGCTCTTATTAGGCTTTAGTGCATTCACAGAAAAATGTAGCTGCTGTTTCTCTTTCAATATAAACAGGAGCATAGGAAGCTTTTACTGAGATTCAAGTAAAATTATCACCCAAAGTGTCAATAATAGCTTTAGAATCAGCAACAACACATCCATTATGTTCTAAACAGCACGCTCTATATCTCCCTTTCATTTTTCGATTTTATTTCATAAAATTTTTGTGCTAGTTGTTCGATTAATTGCTGATGTAAATGCCTACAATATTGCATAATATTGTAGGCATGTGGAAAAATGTACCAATTCTATATTATGAAGGGAGAGGTCATGATTATCGAACATTTTCTCAATGACATGACCTTATCTATTTGGGTTGGCACTACTTCACAGAGTGGTGTGTTCATTAAAGTTACCCATGAGAAGTACAGGATGAGCAGTTGAAATATAAGATTATCAAGTTCGATCTCATTTAAATTACAACCTGGTGGTAAGTAAAGGGAACATAGTGTGAGAAAAAATTCCACAGATAAGCAAACTGCTACTGCTTCCAGAGCAATATTAAGCCAGACTTGTTGGACTTGTTAGATATAGCCACTAGAGGGTTATATGGTATGAAGTCTGAGGATAGCCCCTGACCAGATAAGTGATATTTTGAGTAAAAATTGATGAATTTGTATAGTATTTACATAGTATTTTAACGTGTCTGGATGATTTTTGTGTGTTTTTTTGAGTATTTTAATAGTAAATTGATAGATACGATTATCTGTGCGCATGGCTCCCATAAAGAGGAATACAAAGATGGCGTCCAGGTCGCCATATTTGTCTGAAAATCTTAACTTAAAAGACTTGATTCAGTGTACCGTTTGCGAAATGTATGCACTGAGGAGCCTGGTTGGAGTCTGGTTAAACAACGATAGTGGAGTAAATGTGTGCAAAAAGTGTAAAGAATGTGAGGATTTAAAGGGTATTTCAGGTCGTGTGAGTGATATCGTTGTCGAAAGTGAGAATCTTGATAACAGCGATATTCAGGGTATGAATGATGATATTTGCGAGGTAGTACCTGATAGCTGTGAGAGTGGCGCTGAAAGAGAGAATGAAGTTAAGCATACAGAACGATTGAATGAATCATTGGAGAATAAAAATGTTGACACTGACACAATGAGTGAAATAGCTCTATTACACGGAGTGATACATAGAGTAAATCAGAAGCTGGAGCGTTGGCAAAAATCTTTAACAAGCATACCGACTAATAATCGGTACGCTTGTTAAAGAATCATACCCTTATTTTTTCTATATGATAGAAAAAATAAGGGTATGATAGTGAGTGTGAACAAAATGAAAGAGTGTGTTTTATGGAGATTCCTTAGTAAGAGGTGTGTTAGTTGAGAGTTTAACAAAATCGTACCAACCCGGTGCGAACGTAAAGAATGTAAGTGAGTCAATTAGAATGCAAAAACAGTGGGTGAAGAAATTGATAGTGGTAGCAGGTACAAATGATTTGAAAGGAAACAAAATGGCTATGAGTGAGGATGTGAAGGAATTGCTTGAGGTAACAAAATAAAACAGTGAGAGAGTTAGGATGGTGAGGCTCTTGCCGCGGTATGACAGTGAAGAGTATAGAAGGAGGGCCATAATTGCTAATGACTTTATGCGTGAATTATGTTTGATGAGTGGTGTGGAATTTGTGGATGTGTGGAATGAGTTTGATGGGCGAAAGGATTTATATAAAATGGATGGTTTACATTTGAATGGATTTGGTGTGCGGAGACTTGAAAAGGTGTTGTCGAATGTAGTGGAAGTGAATGTACAGAACCAGGGAAACTAGAGTTATTAAGGTGGGGGGGGGGGAGTAGATATGCAGATTTTAGGGAGACAGTTGAGCGTGTGAATGTGTGTAATATGCCCAAGTGAGTAGGAAAGACCACGATTCAGAATGGGATAGTTAGTATAAGGCATCAACATAGGGATGGGACAAATCGGCTTCTGCAATTCATGTATACAAATGCCAGTAAGTATTAGGAACAAGAAAGAAGAATTTTTGGCCATGGTTGGCACTTCCAAACCACAGGTTATTGGCTGACAGAAGATGACACAGCTAGTGGGATTGAATGTGAGGGGTATGGTGTGTTCAGGAGAGAGAGGGAGAATAAAATGGGGGGAAGGTGTATTATTGATGATAGCGGATGAGCTACAGCCAAGGAGAATAGAAGTGGAACTGCAGGATAGAGAAAAAAGCACATTCGAGGCTATTTGGTGTGAGATTGAATCTAGCAGAACAAAATATACAGTTGGGTGCTGCTATAGACCAGGTGATGGAATAGATGGTGGAGATAGTATGCATAAGCAAATAGAAGAAATGAGTGGAAGGAGGGTAATTATTATGGGAGATTTCAACTATGGTAACACTGATTGGAAAGAGGAGAGGACACATGGGAGGAAGGAATTGGATTTTATGCGGTTATTAAGGGATAACTATCTGCGACAGCATGTAATGGAAAATACTAGGGATCAGAGAGTGCTTAACCTAGTAATTGCATCTGAAAATTTGGCTGTAACGAATATGACCACGTTGCCACCAATTGGTGAGAGTAATCATAGGGTCTTGACTTGGGAGGTGGCTAAAGGTGTGGAATTTACAATTAAGACAGGATACATATGGAATTATCGGGCAAGTAAGTATGACAAGCTTAGGAGATCGATTGGTACAGTGCCATGGCATGTACAACTGCAAGGGCTAGAAGTTGATAGTGTATGGGAGGCGCTTAAGAAGTGTTTGCATGAAGCAATGGCTGACTGTATACCTAGAGTCCGAATAATAAATCAAGTAGGAGTTAAATGGATGAATAACACCATTAAGCTTGAGCTGCAAAAAAAAAAAACAACTATTGAGGGAATTTAAGGAGAAAGGTGACCGGCAAGCACATGAACAGTATAAAGCCCAGGCCAGAAGGGTAACGAGTGTAGTAAGAAAAGCAAAAAAGGATTACGAAAGAACATTGGCCATGCAGGCTAAAGACAATCCTAAACCGTTTTTTGTGATAGGTTGCAAGTAAAAGAAAAAATGTATATGGCAGAATGATTTTAAAGAATGCCGATGGCAGGGAGGTAACCGAATCAGTTATTATAGTTGAATTACTGAGCGAGCACTTTGCAAGAGTATATCACCCAGGTGGTGACATTGCAGAAATTAATGAACCAAAAGTTTATATGGGAATTGTGGTGAATGAGGTGGAGGTGAGTAGTCTATTGCAAAACCTCAATGTCAATACATCTGTGGAATTGGATGGTATACCAGCTCGTGTCGTATGTGAAGCAGCTAAAGATTTGTCAGTACCCTTGACCATTTTGTTTAATCCTTGAGTCTCGGGTCTGGGTTAGTCCCGAGGGGATGGAAAGAGGAGAAAATAGTTCCACTGCATAAATGAGTTTCCAAGACTGTTGTTGTAAATTATTGACCGATTAGCATATCAGGAATCGTTGTCAAGGTGTTGGAGAAAATAGTCAAGAGAAGAATACAGGATTGGATAGATGAAAATGGGATACTGTATGGGGGACAACATGGTTTTGTGAAGGGTAGATCATACCTGAGTAATTTGCTCACGTTTTATAACACAGTGACGACTGAACTTGATAAGGGTAATGGGTTTTCATTGTTTCTACTGGACCTTGCCAAGGCCTTTGACAGGATACGACATGGAACTCTAATCAGTAAACTGGAGCAGATGGGGATGGATATAGGGTTGGTGAGATGGATAGGAGGGTAGTTGATAGAGAGATACCAGCGAGTGGTTTATTCAGGAGTGGAGTCCAAAAGACGGCTTGTGACCTTGTGGCTAGTGCTGTGCCGCAGGGTTCTGTTCTTGGACCACTACTTTTCAATTTGTTCATTAACGATATAGGAAAGAATCTGAGAGGAAGTGTTCACTTGTTTGCTGATGATGCAAAGTTGGGTAGAGCAATTGTAAGTGCACAGGATGTCAAAATTTTGCAGTATGATTTGGATAGTTTGGAGGACTGGGCTAAGGAAAATGGATGTCAATTTAATGTAGCAAAGTGTAAGGTTATGCATTTTGGGATGAAAAGATTAGCAGCAGTATATCACATTGGTGAAACCGTACTCCAGGGGATTGATGAGGCCAGGGATTTGGGAGTGTTGGTGGCTAGGGAGTTGAAGTTTAGGGGGCACATTGCAAAAGTGGCTAAATCAGCTCATCGAATCACTTGGTTACTGAAAAATACGTTAACAAGCAGAGACAAACAAGTTATTGTTCCTCTATATCGAGTCCTGATAAAACCCCATCTGGACTACTGTGCCCAGATATGGGCACTAGGGTTTTTTCTTGATGGGGAGGAGGTGGAGAGGATCCAGAGACGAGTGACCAAGATGGTGGCAGGTCTGTGGAATGAACCTCATGAGAACAGATTGAAGATTTGTGGGTTGCAAAAATTGGTTGATAGGAGGAAAATGGGTGATATGATTGAGACATTCAAATTACTGAAGGGTTTCTATAAGATTAATCCAGAAGATATTTTTGACAATAGGACTGGTGGTGGGAAGACTAGGGGCTATACATGGAAGCTGGGCAAGAATGTGGTTAGCAAGGGGTGTTAGAGCTAGGTTTTTTACTCGGAGAGTGGTGAATGAGTGGAATAAGCTGCCAGAGTCTGTTGTGGGTGCTATGACTGTGAATGAGTTCAAGGTGAGGTATGATAGATACTGTGTGAATGTCGAATAATTGTGTTTGACATGATGTTAGGGCCTCCCTCGATGAGTCTGTCGACTCCTTGGAGTTGCCTGAAATAATAATAAAAAAAAAAAAAAAAAAGGAGTATGATTGCTGACTGGAATAGCAACTCCACCATAAGTAGGACCATCTCCAGTTTTTTCCTTATGAACAACAGCAAAATGCCTTAAAGTTAGATCCTCACTCGGTTTTAAATATGTCTCCTGCAGTAGAATCTTTGCGTTGATGCTTAAGTGCTGAGGACATCATTTTGGAGGATTAATGGAATATATACAGCACTTGGAAAGGATTAAAACTTATTTTTAATTTTTAATTAATGCTTCCAATATTTCGTCTGTCACTGAGACATCTTCAGGGATTACAAAAAAATCATGTAACACACACTCAAATACATCACAATACTAAGTGAAACACGTGGGTGACTAAAGTGCAATCTAGGTGGTGCGCCCTGCATGGGCATTTGTAGGTGGCCTAGGATGTAAGGTGGGATCTCTGATAATTAATGTTTCCCAAATTTTGGGAAGTTTCATGCAACCATATTTATTTAAATTTTGTTGATTTCTGAGCTGCTGCAGATTCTAAAAATAGACTTTCTTTTTTGATTTTACTATGGTGGAGCATGGTGGTTTTTTTTCAGAAGATCCTGTGGGTCGTATCCAAAACATGGTCAGTCTATGGTGAATCTAGCCTGGTAGATCCTGGCTCAACCATAGTAAATTCAAAAAAAAAAAAAAAAAAAAGACTATTTTTAGAATCTGCGGCGGCACTCAGAAATCAACCAAATTTAAATAAATACGGTTGCAAAAAACTTCCCAAAATTCAAATAACATTAATTATCAGAGATCCCATGCACCACCTAGATAGGACTTTAGAATCACCCATGTGTTTTACTTAATACTGTGTTGTATTTGAGTGTGTGTTATATTAGTTTTATGTAATCCCTGAAGATGTCTCAATGACTGAGATGGAATATTGGAAGCATTAAAAATCAGTTTTAACGCTGTATATATTCCATTAAGCCTCCAACATGATGCAGTAAAACCTTGATATCATCAATATTATGGCAAAACCTATGACAGTTCCACTGTACAAATTTTCTTAGTTCTGGCTTTATAGGTTTGTCCAATATTCAAGGTGTCAAGTGCTTGCATTTGTCAGATCTATATTTATCTATCGATTAAGGGAAGTATGGGATTCCTCAGAAAATCATAAATATAACAAAGAAAACTCATGAAAAATCCAAAATGCAAATAATAAATAACGGCAAACTATCAGAACCATTTGCAACAAACACAGGAGTAAGACAAGGATGTATACTCTCCCTGACCATCTTTCTGATTGTTACTGATTGGGTGATGAGGAAAACATCTGAAGAAAGAACTGGCATTCAATGAGGATGGTCAAATAAAATCAGTGACCTGGATTTTGCAGACGATATATGCCTTTTGGCAGAAAAACATAATAGATAATTTAAACCAGGAAGCAAATAAATGTAGATTGAAAATAAATCATAACAAGACTAAAGTAATGAAGATAAACCCCAAACAAGAATTAGTCTTTGAAATACTAGGGAAAACACTGGAACGGGTAGATAACTTTATCTACCTGGGATCAGTGATCAGCACACAAGGAGGAACCAAACAGGACATACAAAATAGAATCCAAAAAGCACATATTGCATTGAATATGATGAAGAAAATTTGGGGTCCAAAGAAATAAAATTAAAAACCAAAATTAGGCTCTTCAACACTAATGTTAAACCAGTTTTACTATATGGAGCTCAGACATGGTCACTAACAAAGGAAAACATAAATAACATACAGGTCTACATAAACAAATGCTTGAGGAAGATACTAGGAATATACTGGCCAAATAAAATAACAAACATACAACTTTGGGAGAGAACAGGTCAAACCAGCATCAGAAATGAAATCACTAAAAGAAAATGGAACTGGATAGGTCACACAATCAGGAACCCAGATAAAGAAATAGCAAAAATTGCACTAGAATAGAATCCCCAAGGTAAGAGGAAAAGAGGTAGACCCAGAATAACATAGAAAAGAGAACTAGAAACAGAGGAAAGAGGGCTGGGACGTTCCTGGAAAGAGATAAAAAAGAAGCATTGAATAGAGTCAGATGGAAGTCACCAATGCTCCGCAGGTAGCGAAGAGGATAGGTAAGGTAACGGAAGTATGGATGGCACGTATATTCCTGATCAGAACCAGGTGCTATCTCTACATATCAGAATGCATCTCATTTTAGTTCCTCCCTGACATTTAAGCCCTGAACATATTTCCTCATCTGAAAAATCAAGAAGATCCTATTCTGATATCACTCCTCTAGAAGAGTTTATCAATTTATGAAGTATTACTGTACTTGGTATTCTACCCATTGTTGTTGCAGTGAGTAATTTTTATCAGTGTTGCTGACATGATTTTTCCACAAGGATATCACCAGGTTGTAGTTTTTGAGCTGTTCTGGGTGATCTTGCCAGTTCTTCTAAGCCCTTTTGAATAAAGAAGAGTGACATCTTCCCTACTAGCTTTTCACTTGTTGCATGGATGATGAAAAAAAAATCTGGTACATTTATACTGTTGTCACATCTTTTGTTTTTTACTTCTGTAATCAAGTGATGTATCTATGGATCAGTACTTCACTGGGCTCTTTTGAGAGACCTGAAAATTTGATGATGAAGAATTCGTGCTTGTTCAGCATCAGAGTTCACTGACAGGCAAGAAATGACTGCTCAGGATTGGAGTGCCAGGGATACCCCAGATGCTATACATCAACGCTTCCCAAACTGTGGGCCGCGGCCCCCTTGGGGGCCGTAGGTTTTGTTGAGGGGGGCCGTGAAATAATGAAAACAAATTTAAAATGTTTTAAGACTAAGTAGACTTTTTTTTTATTTTAAAAGAAACGTATTTAACTTTTATTATTTATTATTTCTTTTTTGTTATTTTTTATATTTTAATGCAAAAATTCACACATTGGTGTTGGTTCACAAACTTTGCTTCCTGCGTATTTCGGCGCTTAATGAATATTAGTAAATATTGTTTATTTATATGTTTCATTTCAAAGCAGTGGTTAATTGTATTTACTTCAAATGCTCTCCAGGGAAGCTCCAAATCTTCCTGTCCCTTGCATCACGTGTTCGTAATCAGGGTCTGTTGATATTGACTTTATATACATATCAAAACTCGTTTTATATTATCATTGTCATCTGTTACCAATAAAAGTTTCGCATATACCTCACACATGAAAAAAGCTTAAACAAGTTCATGTGGGGAGATAGAACTCCCTTGCAGTGGTAAACAACACCCCTCCCTAACAACCACTATACTGCAGAGGCAATAAAAACAAGTACTTTTATTATGCCAGTGAATAAGGTATGAGGAGTCTGTGTAATATATTTCTCAACAAATAGTGCAATTAGAGACAACTGGGATAAAAACACACTAATTAATGAATCACATGTCCCCTCATACAGAAACTATGCTGTATAGACTGAAACAAAACCATATGTTGCATGGGCAAACACGGTATATAACTAAAAACTATTGTTATTAATTAGATGTGTGTGAGTTCGATTTCCCAAGGCAGCAATAAAATTCAACCGAACGTGTTAAAATTCGTAAAAGTGTTAAAACTAAGTAATATATATATATATAATGAATGTTATGGCAGTTTCACATATGGAATTCGGTTGAAGAGAGTTAGCATTTCAACTCAATTGTCAGCTATGCTTTTATCTTTCGGTTGCGCGATCTTTTGTTAATACCGCACCAATCACATGCACATCTTAATAACCTGCCTTTGGAGTCTGTTTCGCGTTAGGCTTAATTACCGTAAAGAGAGAAAAGTCACAAAAGAGAAAAATGTTCCTGGTCTGGGGATTCCCTTATTCAGGTAATATTCACTAATTTCATGTTATCAGTCTGTGGTGTGCCAGTATCGGTAAGTGGTGATATTATTTGATCTATTCTACGTTAAAAAATTTAACCCTGAGATGGATAAGTGGCTGATAAAAAATTAAAAAAAAATCCCACGAACAATCAGAAGAAGCAGAAACAGATTAAAAAAAAAAAAAAAAAAAAAAGACAGTATTTCATATTTTACGAGAACAGCCCACATCGTCTTCAGAACCAAACGGTAAGAGGCAAAAAATGTAATATATGCATTTGATTTTTGCAATATTCGCTGTGTATGTTTTGTATTGAATATAAATACAATAAATATTATAATAATATATGTCTCTATTATGATTTTTTTTCGAGGGGGGCCGTGAAATATTTTAATTTTTGCAAAGGGGGGCCCTGACATCTAGAAGTTTGGGAAGCACTGCTATACATCACAGCAAGTCTTAGGCTCCTGACTCTAGACCAGAGGGTGAGAGACTTACTACAATATTGTTGACTCTTGCAATCAAGCCCACTAGCCAAATGACCTGGCTGGGCTATCCAGGACTGCCCATCTAGCCAAAATGGTGCAAGACTACCAAGATCCTCCTTCCCAGATGTCCACGGGTTGCAGCATGACAAATACAACAGCAAGGCATTGGATCCTAGTGATGGTAGTCTGGAAGATAGGATAGTAAAAAAGGTACTGGAGAAAAGTAGAGTGAAGAATACGTGAAGAAAAGCAAAGAAAAAGAGGAAGAGTGTATATTATGTATATGGATGTATACGGAATTAGTGTATATGCATGCAAGTCAATCAACAATAAGTGTTCAGGTAACTCTTGAAACATGTCTGGTTTAAACAGGTACCTACAGTTGATTGCTCAGCCAATTCCCCTTCTCTCTTTCCACTGTATACACTTTTCATTCTTAACAAAACTAGCCCACAAGTTCTTGGGCCACAAGTGCTCTCTCTCTCTCTACCCCTTCTCCCACTATGTCATTAAACTCACTTATTCTACCATTTAATTTAATCCTTTCATCCACACTTTCAATGCAACCACTCAGCCATATTTAGTTTTCCTGCCAATTCACTTTTAAGAGTGAACCAAATGATTTTCCCAAGCACTTGACACCAAAAACCACTCAAGTGTAATCCATCTTGCAGGTACAAATCCTTTGAACCATCAAAGTCATCCCATATTATGCAATGCCACACAAAATATTTCCTAAACAATCTACCTACTAACTATAACTGAAGTCCGCACCCCCAAATCACTCCTGTCATACTGTAACAACATTTTTTGCCTAACTCAACTTCTTCATATCTTCTCTTATACTATACTGTTGTCCTTTCAAATAATTTTTTTCAGCCAACCCAAAGGGACCATATGAAGTGAAACATGCACAGCTTTATGGAGGTGGTTAATCATGTCTAGGATGTGAGGAAATTTTATAAAGACTTTTTCAACTAAAGGTAAATTAACCATCTTAAACAGATTGGCAGGATGAAACAGGATTTTTCATCCTGCCAATGAAACACTCGCCAGAAGAACACATGCAATTAAAAGGTGCTTTGGTCGTAATTCAAAATAATCCCAAATAACACTCTCTAGCTGAGATATGGTATAACTTGGTACCTGTAATGGTAGCCAGTTCATAATGACAATGCCTGCTCAAATCCAATCTGGAATGCAAAGAAACTTTATAAGGACTCATAAAGATTCTGTGCATCAAACGAAAGCAAGCTAGCTGGTCTCATATTGTGGAAGGATTTTTATCTTGTCAAAAGTTGTAACACAATCTGATATAAGACACAAACAATGCAATGCTACTAAGGCTTATTGGGGCTTAATGGAATTACAGGTAAGCAACACAACTGAAGCACCTACATTATAAAACTAACAGGAGAAGAAAAAAAAAATTGTTAGGAGGTGGAGACAAAACAATGATTGGTACGGCCAGATTTAATACCATACAAGGGTAGTGTGAAAAGTTCTCAGCCTAACAATGAAAAAACAAATTTATCATTTCAAAATTATTTTTATTTTTCAACATAATCTCCCTTAAGACTAATACATCTATTCCAGTGATGCTCCAGCACCATCATCCCTTTCCCTGTAGTGGTTCTCAGTAAAATCTGAAAAATACCCCTCTACAGCTGCAATCGCCTTGATTCAAAGAAAACCGCTGACAGCGAGGAATTGTTTTAGTTTTCAGAAGAGACAGAAGTCAGAGGGAGCCAAATCTGGGGTATAGGGTGGATGTTCCAACAATTCATAGGACAGATCCCTTAATTTTCCTGTTGCCAAACAGGAAAATTAAGGGAAGAGAATGCACCTTTGTGAGCAGGTGCATTCTCCTGATGAAAGATGATTTTTTTCTTCTGCAACCTGGGTCTTTTCTCACAAATTTTTTCGTCTAGTCTCGTTAGAAAATTGGAATAATATTCCTCGGTTATTGTTCTACCCTTTCCAAGATAATTAATAAACAAAATGTCTTTAGCATCCCAAAACATCGATACCATGACCTTTCCTGCTGATGGAACCAACTTTGTCTTCTTTGGCGCTAAACAACCAACTTCTATCCACTGTTTTGACTGCTTTTTGGATTCTGGTGTGTAATGGTGAATTCAAGTCTCATCCATAGTAATAAATCGATGCACAAAATCATTTTATTCTTGTTAAAAATGCTCCAAGCACTGTTCAGAGATTTTCATGCGAGTGCGTTTTTGATCTGCTGTGACTAAGCACTGCACCCATCTTGTGCAACAAAGCTTTTTTCATTTGCAATTCTTCATGCAAAATATATCATACATGTTCTTTTGAAATGACTGTAGTCTCAGCAATTTCACACACTTTGACCAGCTGGTCATCCAATACCATATCGTGCACTCGATCGATGATTTATGGCGTTGTTACACTTTTTGGACGTCCTTCACGTGGATCATAGTGCCCATAAACTTTTATGAACTTCGAATGAATTTCTTATGGCATTAAACTTTCTTTAAAAAGAATTTTATAACCGCACGATACTCAATTTTATCCATTTCAAGGGATACAGCAACACTTTTGCTTTAGACAGCTGAATAAAACAAACTATTTGATAGAATCACTTGCAATTTCACACGGATGCTTATGACAGATGTACCAACTTAGGGAAAAAAAAATCTTGCCAATAGTGCTGCCATTTATGGTCGAGACTGAGAACTTATCAGACCACCCTCATATAGCAATCTTTCTTTTGCATTTTCTCCAAGAAAATGAAAATCCTAGTGTGAGGAAAAAAGAAAATAAAATGGACAGAGATAACATCGGCAAAAGAAATGGGAACTTTATGAAAGGTTCCCATTTCTGACAGTAAAAAGAAGTAAGTATCTCTTACATAAAAAAATATGTTAATGGAAGGACAGAAATCATAAAATTTTTATTTTCTGTGAAAACCAACAGCTAACATTCACTATGTAAACCAGTTAGAAAAAAAAGAAGCTTGTTATGGTTTCAGAATGTTTCAACATGTGGCAAACATTTAAAGGAAACTTTTCTAATTTTCTTTCGAATAGCAGCAAGGATGGTACGGATCAGAGAAACCTTTTAGTAATTTGTTAAAAAAATTATGATCTTGGCACAGAAACTTTAGCAAAATTTTATTCCATGAAAAACCTCATGGCTTTCCTCAATGCAAATGATTAGATTACAAAGATGTCAAACAAGCAAAGTAGAACAGAATATTTCAATCAAAATATATAACAATAAATCCGATGATGTGATGTGAAAATCTTTCACCTGCGGAGCTAAGTACGAAATAAATATTTTGGACCTATCTTTCTCATTCAGATGTTTTTTTATTTTTGTTTATTGAATAAACAAAATTATTATAAAAAATAATTAAAATTTTGCAGTAATAGTGGGTATTTATGCAATTTTCCACCAGACTGGCAAAATTTTAAGAAGTCGTTGTAGTTTGAATTTGGAGCAGCTATAAAGCAAGGACCACTGTGTCTACATAAAAGCACATAAAAATTACTTAATGTAATCTTGATGTGATTTTGAGGCAGCCCAACATCAATTTTTCTGTTTGAAAAGATGATAAGCGACATGAGTAATGAGTCAACTCCAGCATAGACATGCAACTTCCTCTTAAGATAACTCAGGAAAGAACTTGATTTAAAAAAAAAAGAAGTAATTTGGAAATATTAGGATGGAGACATCAAGCTAATCTTAAGGTGTCTTTTGGACATAATACTGTGTACAAATATTTTAGCCATGATAATATTACCCAATATTCAGTGGATCAAGTTCTGATATAAGTGTAAGAAAAATTCAAACTGATTTCTTAAGGGCCAAATGCAATAAGCTAGCCTCCTGCTAAAGTGGCAGCTTGGCTTTTAGTCCTTCACTAACACAGTTGGGCATTATTTCTAACTCTCTCGAATTAAAGATGTCACAGAAGTAAAAGAGATGGTAGTTCTTATTAGAAGTGAAGTGAGAAAGAAAAGCGGGAAAGAGAGAGAGAGAGTAAAACTGTTGGTTTGCTAATGAGATTCAACAGTATTGAGTTAAGGAGGAGTATGGCAGCAAATGATTCAAACTGCAGGCAGTGTAGAGGAAATGGACATGAGTTTACGAACATGTAGCGCGTGTTTGATGGCAAAAAATACTTCTATAAGAGGAACAGCCTGCACTTGTGCACATCTTTATGTTGGAACAGTGTTAGTATTGCCTAGTCCATATGTAATCTTACAGATCATTTCAAGTGAGAAAAAAAATAAAATTTAGACCAGGTTTCCACCCTGCCCCCACTAGGAATTTGGAGGTATACAAGGATGATGCTGATGTTTTAACAAAAATCTCTCTGAAAATATTTACAATTGCTTTTAGGCGGCAAACAGTTGAACACCCATTCTATTCCAGGATTGACATAGAATGGATTGAATATCTGCCTCTTCATTCTTTGGCTTTCATCATGGCCCTCTTTGGTGTTGGATGATCTGATTATTAAAAATTTGTGTATAGAAACCAGGAATCCTTTTGGCTCTGAATATGGGTATATCACGTGAGAGCCATAGCATGTTTGAAAGCAAAAAGATTTGTTAACGGCACTATCTGCAGAAAATACCCCAAGCTTTTTGCTGAGCATTTTTTGAATACTGTGCATTCACCATTTTTCAATGTTTAGGATAGGTTGAAAATAACTCGTTATTTTATATTACAGTTATGGCAGCTTCTATTATACACCCTGTAACAGGATTCATTGCTTCATTGATTGGAGATAAGTTTACTATTGCAAAATCAATTTCTTCTAATGAGGAAAAAGGTGAACCCAATAGCATGCTCTATTCGTCATTATGATATCCATAATGGGGTACATAGTTGCCCACATAAAAGAGTGGGTATCAAGGAGGAATGGTCACTCCTATGTAAGTTGTTCTCAGTTTTCCACTTAAACAACTGGAAAAGTGAGCAGACTGTTAAGCAAACAGCAATGAATAATCAGGTGGGTGTATGGAAGAAAGCGCTGCCTTCTGTGTTTAAGAGGGAGAGAGGATTATTGAACAAACAATACCTCCATGCAGTGCTATGGTCATTTTATTCCTATTTTTAAAAAAATGGAAAAAAAATTTTTTTTTTAAATTCATTTTAAAAATCCTCTAACAGTATTTAATCTGCAAAGAGAGTAGATAAAATTCCTCGAGTCTATTAAATTTTGAAAACTGTAGAAAATTAGACTCCATCACCAATAGTCGATTTTGTGACTAACTACTAATGATTCCAAAACTTAAGGATGAGAGTATGGAAAACAACCGAAGCCATCTTATATTCCTAAATCATAACTAATATACTTCTGTTTTTCTAAAATAGTGTCACAGTTCTGCATCCAATCTTCCTGAATTGTGGGGTTAAAAACCTGAGTTTGGGGGTACCTACTTGGCAGTGCCAAGGACAACATTGAGAACAGGTTGAAAACAAAAACTTCCACTACATAATGAATCTGCGATAGCCTTAGGTCTAACATTATGAATGCAGATGCATTGCCACAAGGATACACAGGCTTAGTTCACTATCGTTTGTTTGGAGTTTACTGATGCTAGGCCAACAAACATCATACTGCCATTATAAAGGTTACAGCAGTAGCAATACACAGGATAATAAGTGATAATGAAAAGTAACAATAATTAGATAACTGAAAAAGTAAATAACTGTGTACAAGAAAACAATTAGCACAGTGCATTTTATTCCAAGATTGTAAGTAAATGAACACTAAGTAGTAAATAGCTTAAAAAATTAAAATTTTATGTATGAGAAAGCAATTAATAAAAAAGAAACAAATATAGAGTCCATAAAGCCAATCAGTATATACAGTTATAAATGTTAATCCTCTGTAGAAGTTTAAAAACAAAATGAATATGGAATCAGATAAAATCTGTCTGGATATGTATAAGGCTATACTGGATTTTATTTTAGTTGCATATAAAAGGTACAGCTGCTGATGTTGAAGTGAACCACCTTTGAAGTAAAGGCTAGGAATCTGTGAGGTTTGAAATGCTCTAGTTAGAATTTTGATTGCTTATTGGTGGGTAAAATCCAATCATCATAGTGTACTGTCTCTGGCAGAGACATATATTGGGATGCAAGTTTTGATATGATAAATGCAGGATAGATTATGGAATCACAGGAGGGGGGGAATGTAGAGTTTGAAGAATGTTCATTGTTCTATGGCACTTAGCTTGCAACTAGCATAGCACAAAGCATTCTACTGCATATACTTTTCTGTGTGTGTGTGTGTATATATATATATATATATATATATATATATATATATATATATATATATATATATGTAGAAAGTATTTTACCTTGGGTATAATAAATGTTAAAGATACCAAGCTATTTTAAACCTGGTTTTACTCCATTTCCCAAGTAAGCAAACAGACAAATAAGTCAAGTTTGCACCTGCACGTATTGTAAGTCAAGGCAACTCATGGTAAAGGTAGAATAAGCTCTGATCACTATTCTTAATATTTACCCTTAATGCACAGCCCATCTCCTTGAGGAGATGTATGATGCTATGTATTAAAGGCAAGGGGGCCACTATCCAGACCGGTTTCGACCTTTATTGAGGTCTCATCAATGGGAGCATATCTCATCCTGAGATTTTTATTTAATAAGGTTAAAACACCTTATGGTAACTTGTTCTGGTAAAATACTTATAAGCTCTGTATTGCTAAAATCTTGGTATTTCTAGCCTGGCTCCCACTGATGAGACCTCAAGAAAGGTCGAAACCAGTCTGGGTAGTGGCCCCCTTGCTTTAATACATAGCATCATACATCTCCTCAAGGAGATGGGCTGTGCATTAAGGGTAAATATTAAGAATAGTAATCAGAGCTTATTCTACCTTTACCATGAGTTGCCTTGACTTGCGCTACTTTGAGGGTCAGCTAGACTTGCAATATGTGCAGGTGCAAACTTGACTTATTTGTCTGTTTGCTTACTTGTGAAATGGAGTAAAACCAGGTTTAAAATAGCTTGGCATCTTTAACATATATATATATATATATATATATATATATATATATAGTAAAAAAGTTGCTGCCACAATGGGCACAGATGGCAGAGCCGGGACAGATAGTCTGAGAATGACTATCTTGCTTTGTGTCAGAGCATATTTCTGACACAAAGCAAGGTCTGAGTTGCAGAGCCTAAGAGGACAGTTGAGATACTGTTCTTTCACTGAAGTGTGGGTTTTAGTGAGTTGAATGTTAGGATGATATTCCTGATCAGAACAGGTAACTATTCCAATTTATGAAGATTTTTCTTATGGGTGTTACTGTAATTTAGAGTAAATCTCCTTCAGAATATCACAGAGGCTCCACTCTGATATTACTCCTTGAGAAAAGTTCCTATTTTGTGGTGGTGGTGATACTCTGATTGGTATTTCCCATACTGGATGTTGCATGAAGGAGTTGCTGATTGTTTTGGGGCAACTAATCTTACAAGAATGTTTCCTAAATTGAGTTTCTCAACAAATTTTGGAGATCTGTCAACCATACTTAATGCTTCTGGAAAAAGAAGGCTGACATTTTTCTGATCAGATGGTTCTAGCTGAAAGAGGGAATATGAGGGTATTAAGAAAGAAGGTATTTACTGATGTCTCTGATTTTGGTTTTCTGTTAATGTGCAAATGGTTTCTGTACTGGGTGGGGCTTGTTGAAGGTCCTCATAACTACAAGGATGGAAATTTCATTCTCAAAATTCAGGAAGTTCAGTAACAGAGTTCCCCATCTACTGAAGATGGCAGCTATGGATGCTCACAGTCCAGGAAGCAATGACTACCAAGATCTCTTTCCTTCCCATTCCTTTTCAGATATCACACAGATCACAATGCACAGCAATTGCAGTAGTAAGGTGATGGGGATTTAAGTGCTGGTAATCTGGAAGATAGGAGAGTGAAATGACTCAGGAGAAGCAGAGTAATGAATATGGAAAAGATATATAGGAAAAGAGGAAAAATGAAAAGCGCTATACTATCGCTGGTTGGATCACCTCCACCCAAATGCCTCACATGGAAGGGTCAGCCACCTACCCATATATTAGTAATAATACTAATAAACAACTATGCCACAGTGGGATTTAGTTAGAAAGCAAAAACTGTTTGTCTGCAAAATCCATCTAGCTACCCAGACCAGGAATTTAAATGCAATTATCAATATTTCATCTAATCTATTCTCATTACATTGAACTTAAGACAAAAGGAATAGATTTAGAATGTTTTAAATAGTACTTATGATATAGACTGGCTAGGACTTTTCAGTTTATTAATAAAGGTGATTAAGTTTATATATACACTTCTACTAAATGAACTAACTGCATTTGATCCTTTTTTATTTCATTAACCTCCTTCCAAACCAAAGAAATGGTTTGGGAATATGAAGTATGATTTAAAACAATGAAACTGGTATGTTTAATAATAAACAAATTTCTTTCTCTCAAAAATTGTCATATTTAATGACAATTTTAAGCCCTTTTTATATGTATAATAATCAGAGCAAAATCCAGTGAATCCTCAATTATTTTACTCTCAAGTAATAAAAGCTAGTTAATACTTGAATTGGTAAGCTTAACTATTTCACACATTCGTTTAACAGTTTCTTAGTTATAAGGTGCAATCCAAAAGTTTCAGGAGCTGACTGAGTCATTAGTTGAATAAGATGTCCTTGACCACTGTACATTATATCTTGTCTACAGATCATTCTCAAGCAGTCTACAGATTAATCTTATGTATGTTTGTGAGGTCTTATAATAAACCAAGTGGTTTCATAAAGTTATGCAAAAAATTATAAAACTTATGAAATGTTAAGACTAGAATATGTTGATAAAGCCATGATTAGACAAGAGCCACCCAATTTCCAGAAGTTCAAGAAAACTCAAGAAATGAAAATAAACATGAAAAGAATGTACAATGATTTTTAGAAAGCCAAAAGGATCATTCAAAATGCAACTGACTGTAAAGCTCTAAATATTAACTTGGACCCTCCCTCAAAAGAAAAGACATGGAAAGACCAGTAAAACTGATTATGGCATCAACAGATAAGGAATAGGAGGAGGCGATCACCACGTTTTAAAATAAATCCGAGACTTTTGGATTATACATCATTAACCATTTAATTTAAATTGATTAATAGAAAGAAAAACAAAAAAATAATAAAAAATATATTCATTCTTACCATTAAATGTTGATGTTGAAATGTGAGAATGTTGACTACCAGGTAGTAATGGTTGATTTACAAAAGTGCTAGAATGACTAATGGTAGGAGAAAGTGAGTCTTTCAAATTAATATCACTTTTATTTGTGGTCAGAGAAGATGGTGACACTGTGGGCACTGTCCTTTGCAACCTAAGAGCCTTACGCTTCAAATGCTGAGAACGATGAACAGAGAGGCTAGACCTTGCGCTGGGACTAGATGTATTAAGTTTTGATGGTGGAGATTTTTGTGAGTTTACTAAATTTTTCTGATTCTTTTCATGCTTCTGTGCCAACTGTGATGACAGACTCATCATTTGCTGAGCTGCTTTTTGAATAATATGAACAAGGTGGCCATTTATTAAACTAGATAAGGGCTCAGGAGTTTGTTTATGATCACTTGTAGGTGATATAGATGAAGGTTCATTAGCAGAACAATCTGCTAATAACTGGCCATCAGACATTTTATCTGCAGACTCTACATAAACTTTACCTGGACTACTATAATCTCTACTTTGTTCTTTTGATTGCATCTCGTTTTCAGCTGATAAATGGTCTGCATCTTCATAATTTACACTGAGTATTGGAGCAATGCACGATGATGATGCTTTATCTCCGAAATGTTCTTGAACAACTGACGGAGAAGATGACAATGGATCAACATGAGAAATAATATTAACACTATTATCAGAAGAATGACAATGTTGAGGCATAACCTGAGGTATTGATAATGCACTAGTCCCCACAATATCTTCATGAAATGTTTGAGAAGCAGATGGAATAGTCTGATATGTACATGGCTGAGCTGCAACAGGGATTTGAAGAACAACTCCAGGAGGTGAAGGATGTAGAGAATTAATAACTGAAGATCCATCTATGTGTGTTTGATTAGGTGACTGACCAAGATACATCATAGAATTTTGAAGTGTGTTCACAAGAGGCTGCTGTGGCAAAATATAGGATCCAAGGTTACTGCTATTCTGTATGCTTTCAAGTGAAATCTGCTGCATATTCACTGTGGATAACTGAATACTTGATGTATTTGGAATCTGCATGGCAGGAGATGAAAGAACAGATGCCTGATTTAGTATTACATTTTGTGAGGAAAGAACTTGAGAAGGTGATATTAAGTCAAATTTGGGAGTTAATGCAGGAGCTGGATTAACTGAAAGTGACATTGTTTCTCTGTTGGTAATTGTAATAGAGCCCAGATAAGATACCTGAGGATTCTGAGACACTAAAGCCTGAGGAAGAATAGGTGCTGAGGTGGGCATATGACTTACAATGGGTGATGAGGAAGGAACAGTAGTTTTCTTTGGTAAAATAATTGTACCACCAGGTACCTGCATGACCTCAGCAGCTCCTCCAAATAAGCCATTTACTAAACTCTCAGTTAACGAACTGGTTGGAAGTTGATTTACAAATGGAATTGTAACAGAATTAGCATTCAATGAAACTGAACTACTATTTGATCCTAAAACATGACTGATATCTAGCGTACTAGCATCAGTCAGTTGTGACTTACGAAATTCACTATTTGACACTGAGTGTCCATGAGAATGAGATAAAGGTTTTATTCGAGGAAGTATCACTTTTCTGGCTCGTGTCCTTTCATGTTTAAAGAATTTTCTTGGCTTTTTAGGTAAAGGTGGTTGGTGTTCACTTATGGCATATAATGACTGTGCTTGTATTTTAACCTGGCTATTATTACTGTTTGCTATATGAGAATATGAAGTTAAAACAGGAGAATTTGATAATATATCAACTTCTTGTAAATTACTTGAATTCTGAAATATGTTATAATTAACAAAAGAACTACTTCCAGATGGCAAAACAACTTCTGCAGGACAACTTGCAGCACTATTTGAATGCTTGCAAGGATCTGAAATATGAAAACTAGTTTCACATGAATGTGAAATCTGCTGGGCTATCTCATTAGTATCATCTACTGGTGTTTCTAATAGATGCTGTACACAATCTGATTCATTCTCTTCAACCTCATGAGATGGTGTATTGCAGATCTGTATTTCTGTTTCAGTAATCAACTCTACATTTTCTAGGCATTGCTGTTCATCTTTTGCATCAACTTGTAGAACCTGATGATTCAATGATGTGGTGTCCATATTAAAATCTGTTGAGGTCTTTTTATCACAAGCTGATGTGAGGGAGATGTTATCTTTATCATTAGAGTTATTCATTTCTAGTACATGATCGATGACTTCTTTTGTTTCTGTTTTTTCAGGTGAACTAGTACTAGAAACTTCATCATCTTCATCATTAGAACTGGAATCAATAATGAAATCACAGGTTTCAACATGTTTATCAAAGCTTTCTTTGGTTCGATATAGTCTCTTACACTTTCCACATTTAAAAGGTCCAATATTATCTGAATTGCAATTATTCTGTTCAAAACTAGTAGAATGTGATTTCTGATTTAATTCACCTGTTTTAAATTCTCTTCCACTAGCATCTTTAACATTAATATCAGCTATTTCACTGCAAAAAACTTTCTTTTCATGTTGATTTGTACACACACCATGATTTGATATGAATAATTCTGTGTTTATTTCATTATTTGTTTCTGAACATTCATTTGAATTATCATTGCTATTGCATATGCCTGAAATTCTAGAGCCTGCATTTTCCTTTTTAAGATCATTACCCCCTTCCAAAGATGATACATTTTCTGTATGTTTTTCAGATAACGAATTCTGTGTGCTTTGAACTCGAGATTTGCTTTTACCAAAATTGTATTTCAGGGTTTTTCGATTGTTTACTAAATCTTCTTGACTGTAAAGAACTGATAAACGTGCTGGAGTCCTTCTTAACTGACGTGGAGGACATTGTTCATTGGCTTTTTCTTGATTGCAAGTCACATTATCAGGACTCGTTGACTGCTCCATTACAGTAACATTATATATAGGAAGAACAGTTTCTGTTACAGAGCTTACTGGAAGGACATTATTAATTAAATTTGTTACTTTATCTGGAAAAGAATACCCATTCCTTTTACGCTTCCTATACACATGATCTTTAAAATTATTTTCTAATTCTTTATCATTAAACACATTCAGTAACTTAATTGATTCCTGATATCGTTGACTTCTAAGTGGATAAGTTTTCAATATTTTCCTCAGCATCTTTTTCTTATCTGAATGATTTGGCTGTATATTTTCTGTTTCTTCTGACACATGGATTCTCTGATCTCTGTTTAGTGAATGAACCAAAGAACCATTTAGACAAGTTGCATCACCAGTTTTAATATGATTAACAATATGCATCACAGAATCTTCTAAACCTCTATCTGAACAACAGTTTTCACCTTCATCAGGTAAAGCTGCTTCCAGTGTATCACTTACTATTTTGCAATTTAGTATATTATCAGTAGGAACTTTTAAAGGCTGTGTATTATTATTGTTACTGTCATTGGATTCTTCAACTTTGTCATTTTTCAAGTCTTCAGAATGCACAGCTTTTTGAGAAGATGTGTTCTTCAATTTTCCATCAATAATATAATTTAAAGCTTTCGTATCCTTGGAATTTGATTGCAAAGAATCAACATGACTTTTTCCGTTCATTTCATCTGTATGGATATGTGAATGATTAAGTTTATCAGAATATTTAAAAGTTCCATTCACCTGAACTTTAATATCTTTTGAAGGCAGTGAACTGTGAAATGATTCTTCTACCTTATTTTTGTTATGAGCTAGCTGAGAGTAAATAAAATTTGCATCTGAAAAGTCAGGAATTTTAGCATTATTGTTATATAATGATGCATGGCAATGTGACTGTAACATGTTATTCTTAACTTCATTCATACCATCTTTGTTTTGTTCCAAACTCTTGATACATGTATTTTTTATGATTTGACATTTCTTAGCAGTAGGCATCCCATTAAATGATACATCTGAAGAGGAAGAAATTAAAACATTAGTTTCCAGAGTACTGATGTTTTCAGAATTTAAGCAGTTCCCAGATGCAGAATCAGTATGTAAACAATTTTTTTCATGTAAGAGATCTTTGCTGGTTTTTACCTCTTCTGCTTTGTCAGTATCTCCAATAGTTTCTTCACTTTCTGATGCTTTGGAATGTTTTAAACTAGTGATGTGCAAAGTATTCACTTTAATATCATTCAAAGACTTAATGTTTGCATCCTTAGGAATGAAAGCACTAGGTTTTTCCTTATGGAGATAGCTGCCAGATAATGAAGCTAAAACTGGAATTTTATTAATACTTTTAGTTGAAACTGAATCAGCCTTCCTGTCTGATAAATAATGAACTTGCGATTTGTTTTCCTTAAGTTCTAGTACATTTTGTAGAGTTCTTTTTATTAGATCATCAATTACAAGCATAGCTTCCTGAAGATACTGGTTATCTTCTTTGTGCATGGTTTGTCTTTTAGAAATCAAGTTTATTTTTCTATCATTTGATGCAGAAATTGATTTAGTGTCTTCTAAATTTACCACCATAGAGTTAGTGTTGTCTAAATTTACTATGTCGGTTTTTTCTCTATTGTATTTAGAAACGTTAAGTGTGTCACTATTTTGATAATGTACACTGGAAATAGGTACCTCTTCATTACCATCATCATTACCAGATTCAGAAATTTTCAATATTGGCATTTGCTCCATTTCCTTAGTTGAAGAATCAATACTTTCTGATAAAATAATTGCAGGATTATCTATATTAACAGCAGAAGATGATTTTTCAACAGAAGAAATTTCTATCATACTGGTATTTTGCACATCAAGTTCTTTACTTGGTGATAACATCTTCTCTGGGTTTGGTTTTTCCGATAAAGAACTTGAAAGATCATTTTCCTCCTCATGCACAATTGTCCTATTTTCAACCACTGTAGGTTTCTGTATGAATGAGTCAGGCTTTATCTCCACTGTACGACAAGTATATATGACTCTCTGATGAGGATTCTTTGTGCTCCAAAACATACGAGTACAACTGAAACAGAAATCAGCAGTTAAGCATAATATCCATGTGCAAATCCTAAAGTTAACAAGTATATTACAATACAATGATTCCTAAGCCAAAATCTGCATCAACACACAAACTAAATATGTGGACTTCATCCCATATATATATCTCTCTCTCTTTTATATGCACACGGATTAACAACCTTTTCAGTAAAAAAAAAGAAGCTTGAGTGGACCAATGAAATTATTCATAATACTAGAAGATTTGTCATCAGAAATTTCCTTTGTTGAGGCTATTATTCACAATTATTCACTATAATATTTTTATTTTTTTTATTTTTAGGGAGACGCATTGCCAAAAGAAAGCTAATATAGTAAACAAAGCAATAAAAAAAAATAGTCTCTTCCAAAAATTAATGTGTTATAGAGTATTAGTATAGATTTTTGTGTTTTAGAGTACTTAGTATCTTTATAACATTTATATTGTGACTAATGTGACAAACAATGCTGGCAAAGACCACATTGTCCGGAGAATTGAATTTGTAGGATTTTGTTATTATTATTATTACTATATGGGCACCTCCACAGAGTCCGAAGACTCATCGCAGCAGACCCAATCTATTCACAAAATCTATTATACCTCTCCTTAAACCCATTAGCAGATAAAGCACTCACAACTGATCTGACAACCCTTCCAATCATTCACACTCTCCAAGCAAAAAATCTAGTCCTCACACCCCTACTAACCACACTTTTATTCAACTTACAGAGATGACCGCTTGTTCTGGTCTCTCTAGCCAAGTGCTGAAACATTTCCCCTGCATCTATCCTATAAAACCCTTTAAGCAACTTAAATGTTTCTATCATATCTTCTCTTTTTCTCCCATCAACTAACTTCTGCAATCCACACGCACCTTCAATCTATCTCCATAGGAAACATTCCATGGCCACTCAACTCTGAATCCTCTCAACCGCTTTCTCATCCCCAAGAAACCCAGAGGACCAGACTTGAGCATAGTAATAAAGACGTGGAAATATCAAGGCCTTATAAAGAGGAATAACAACTTCCTTATCTCTACTTGTTAATGTGCTCTTCAATAGCCAAATAATCTTACAGCCTAAGTTAGCAACCTTAGAAATATGTCCTCTACACTTTAACTCTCTGTCTACTACCACAGCAAAATCTCTAGCTTCATCTATTTCCTGGAGTACAGCACCATTAATGTGATACATGGCTTGTAATCTATTTATCCCAAAATGCATAATTTTACATTTCTCGACATTAAACTGACACACATTAACTTTTGCTCATACTGACAGCCTATTTAAATTGCCCTGCAAGCTCTCCACATCACCATGACTGATTTTTGCAAATTTCTCATTTGCAAAAATCAGCAAACTGAATATTTCCTTTCAGGTTATTTCCTATATCATTTATGTATAAATTAAACAGCAACGGTCCCAGCGACATTATTTAATAGCCACACCTCGCTATACGAGGTGTGGCTATTAAATAATGAGACAAGGTGTGCTGTGAATCGTGTACTCATAACAGTGTGATGAGCTTGCATAATGAATGAACTTGAAGGTTCTAGAAGCAGTTGAGATAAGCATTGTTCTCTGTCGCTCGTAGTTAGTCTGTAGGCAGTTATAAAAGAAACATGTGAAGTCACTTTGCTGGAATAATGTCTAACATTAAACTCGAGCAGCGCATTAATCTCAAATTCCTTGTGAAATTGAAGAAGTTGATGACCGAGTGTTTGAAACTGTTGCAGGAGGTGTATGGTTATACTGTAATGTTATGTGCGCGAATGTTTGAATGGCACGAACGCGTTACTTTTGTGTCATTCAAACCGAACAAAACATTGTGAAAATTAATGAAATTGTTCACAACGATTGCTGATTAAGCATTCGGATAATAGCGGACGCAGTGCACATTGATAAGGAGACTGTATGACAAATTATGCATGAGCAATTGAACATGAACAAAGTCTGAATAAATTAAAAATGAAGATATTAGGATGGAATTTAACACTGTCAGCAGGACTAATCTAAAGGTGATATGATCAGTTAAACAGATTGGGAAAGGAAAGGTTAGCAAATACCAAGATGGCAGGAAAGAAACCCAGAAGAAGACCAAGGTTTATGTGGATGTATTCAGTTATAAGAGCCCTAAAGAATGAAATGTCAGACATGACAGCAGGGCCACCGAGAGGGGGTGACATCTGAGACTTTTGTCACGGGCCCGGCATCGAAAAGGGCCTGACCGTTGGGCCCCGACGTGTCACATAACTGTGTTTATAATGCATGGTTTTAATTCTCGTAATAATACAACAATGATAAAGGATAATGGCATATCGAGAATGATACTGTGTTTTGTTTTAGACAGATGGCTACGCTGTTTAGCTCGCCATGAGTGTCTGGAAGACACTGATTCTCTCGGCGCAGTTTGCTGTAGTTTTAGCGGTTGATGACGTCAATAGGCGTTCGTGCAAGGTTGCTGCAGTCGACTGCACTAGTGCTAGCTAGTAATTGCATTCACAGTAATGTTCCCTGCCAGAACACTTTGTTCTTGTTAGTATTTTGATAGACGAGGGTTTTGTGATTGTTTGTAAAGTGTGCAACTGTATAGTGTATGCCACGTGCTAAAAATAAAAAAAAAGTATTCTTATTAATTTGATATTTTAATTATTAAAATTATATTTTTAATACTAAAAATTTGACCAACAGAAATGTATCATCATAAATCTGGAAATCAAAAACGAAAGGGAGAAACATGTGGTCCGGGCACCACTTTTTTTAAGTGGTGCCCTGACCACAGACTTGTCACAAGTCCGAAAATTTCTCTCGGCGACCCTGCATGACAGTATTGGAGTGCTAACAAGTAACAGACTAATTTGGAGGAAAATTGTTGATATCAGATTAATAATAATGTAAACTTAATCATGCAGTGATGTCATAGTAGCTTGAACATTCTTTGAGTATTTGAAAGTTTTTTTCACTTGGTTATACTAAAAATTAAGAATGCGAAGAAATTATGTTAATTTGTCATACAGTCTCCTTATCAATGTGCACCATGTCTGCAATCATCCGAATGCTTAATTGGCAATCGTTGTGGATCTAGACTGGAAAGTCAAAAAATATTCCAGAGGAAGGCAATGAATGAGAAAGTACGATATGGTGCTAGATGGTAAGACCCCAGGCCTGAAGGCATCAACTGGGGAAGAACAGAGGGCTTCCACAAGTAGAACTAGTTTTTATGATGTGTTCAGGTCAAAACCAGAGGCTTCCTGTTTCACAAGAAGTGAAACAGGAAGTGTTTGTTGTTCCAAGTTCCAATCCTGTGGTTTGTTGTTCCAAGTTCCAATCCTGTGGTTTGGAACTTGGAACACATTCCAAGTTCCAAACCACAGGATTGGAACTTGGAATGTTAGAAGTATGAACCAAGGGAAGCTGGAAATAATAAAGATGAAAATGAAGTGCAAGAAGCTGAATATATTGGGACTAAGTGAACTTAGGTGGACAGGAATGGGCCATTTTCAGTCAGGGTACCATATGGTGTATTACTCAGGACATGAGACAAGTCATAAAAATGGAGTATTTTTCTTACTCAGGAAAAAAATGGCTAGGTATGTATTAGGTTACAGTCCAGTGAGTGACAGAATCATTTCTCTCAGAGTGAGTGGATATCCAATGAATATGACCATCATTCAGGTTTATGCACTCACTACAGAGGCAACAGAAGAACACATTGAAGAATTTTATGACAAGTTACAAGAAGTGATTGATGCAACACCAAAGTGAGATTTATGGCTACTTATCGGAGATTGGAATGCAAATGCGACAGACTGAGGAACAAGGAATAACAGGTTGCTTTGGTTTAGGTATTCGTAACACTGCAGGGAAGAGACTAGTTGAGTTTTATGCAGAGAATTCTTTGTTTGTTGCTAACACCTGCTATAAACAGCACAAAAGAAGATTGTACACATGGATATCACCTGACAGACAATACAGAAATCAAATTGACTATATACTTGGACAAAGAAGATGGAGAAGTGCAATTCAATCTGTCAAGACTTTTTCAGGTGCAGACTGTGGAACAGACCAAGTTATTAGTGACTACGATACATGTGAAATTACGGAAACTGAAACAACACAAATGTCAATCAGATATGATCTTGGAAACATACCAGCTGAATACAATATTAGTATACAGAACAGATTCAACACACTCAATTTGTATGAAAGAGAACCAGATGAACTGTGGAAAGAGATTAAAGATATAATTAAAACAGAAGCAAAGAAAAATATTCCAACAGTATGTAAGAAGAAAAAGAAGTTTAAATGGCTCTCAGAAGATGCCATCAAAACTGCTCAGGAAAGGAAGAAAATGAAGGCCACATGAAATTTGCAGGAAGTGCGGCATTTGAATGCAGAGTTTCAACGACAAGCCAGAAGAGACAAGGGAAACTACTTTAACCAGGAATGCCAACAAATAGAAGACCAAAACAAGAAAGGAAAAACAAGAGATCTTTTCAAAAAGATCAGAGAACTAACAGGTAAGTTTAGTGCCAAAGTGACAATATTGAAAAGTAAACACAAAGGATATCTTACAGAAGCTGCAGACATCAAAGAAAGATGGAAAGAGCATACAGAAGCCCTTTACAGAAAGGACTCCAAAATTACCGAGAAATTTGAAGAGCAGGATTATACACAGGAGCCAGTACCACTGGAGAGTGAAGTGAGGTGGGCACTGCAACAGCTATCCAGTAAGAAAGCACCAGGAGGAGATGGAATACCTATTGAGCTGCTCAAAGCCCTGAGAAAATCATGAAAGCAATATAGGGAATGGAAAAAAACAGTTTATATACTTTTATTGAAGAAAGGTGATGCAAGAGAGTGTGAAAATTACAGAACTATGGCACTGATTTCTCATGCAAGTCTTACTTAAGATCATTCAGAAAAGGCTGGAACCATTCATGAAGAGAGAAATGTCAGACAAACAGGCAGGATTTCAAAAAGGCAGAGGAACAAGAGATCAAATCATCAATGTGAGATGGATAAGCACAGGAATATCGAAAGAATGTCTAACTTTGTTTCCTTGTCTATAGCAAGGCTTTTGACTCTGAAGATCATGCGAAACTGTAAAATGTGTTAAGAACAATGGGAGTACCAGAGCATCCTTCTGAGGAATCTTTATTGTGAACAAGAAGCTACTGTCCGAACAGATCTTGGAGAAACTGAATATTTCACTATAGGTAAAGGGGTGCGACAGGGATGTATATTTTATCTCCATATCTGTTTAACTTGTACAGTGAATACATTTTAAGAATGGCAGGGCTGGACGAATCTTCAGTTGGAATTAAAATTGGTGGAAGAAATATTAATAATTTGAGGTATGCAGATGATACCACCTTGCTAGCAGAATGCAAAGAAGATTTGGAGGAACTTATTATGAAAGTTAAAGAAGAAAGTGCTAAATGTGGTCTTAAACTTAACCTCATAAAGACAAAAGTTATGGTAACATGCAAACTTAATGATTTTGAAGCAGATGGGGAGAAAAAGGATGCAGTTAACAATTTTTTGCTCCTAGTATCCCGAATTGATCAAGATGGTTATTGTACTGAAGAAGTTAGAAGATTATTACTCGGAAAGAAAGCAATGACAAATCTAAGCAAGATCTTTAAAGATAAAGTTATCCTCACAACAAAAATCAGAATCGTGAAAGCAATGATATTCCTTGTGGTACTGTATGGATGTGAAAGTTGGATCCTGAGAAACAGTGACAGAAGGAAGATAAATGTATTTGAATTATGGGTTTGGAGACACTTACTAAGAATACCATGGACTGCAAAGCAAACCAATAAATCAGTGATAGACAAAATAAGTCAGATTGCTCCCTCGAAGCTATGATCATCAAGCAAAAATTGTCATACTTCAGACATATTATGCAAGCAAATGACAGTCTGTAGAAGATGATGATGCTTGCTCTAAAGTTGATGGAAGCAGGAGAAGAGGAAGACCAAAAATTAGATGGGTGGATGGAGTTAAAGAAGCAACTGGAATGCACTTGGATATTCTGAAAGATATGGCCATGGACAGATCTGAATGGAGAATGTATGTTCATAGAATCACCAGGAGTCAAAAACGACTCAATGGAACATAACAACAAAGCAAACAAAGTTTGCATGTGAAGTAACTTCACAACTAAACTACTTGTATAAAGAAGCTAATGACTTCTAATCAATTGCCTTAGTATCCCATAATGCAATGCACATATCCTTACAGACATGTATAATGTCTATGCATTATGGGATGGGCCGCTATGCAGA
Organism: Typopeltis vanoorti; assembly: GCF_054136105.1. Taxonomy (NCBI): domain Eukaryota; kingdom Metazoa; phylum Arthropoda; class Arachnida; order Uropygi; family Thelyphonidae; genus Typopeltis; species Typopeltis vanoorti. Next base: position 69,549,893 of record NC_143571.1, on the reverse strand, counting down.
TCTTAACACAAGAACTACATTCGGTTCCACCAATACAGCCACTCGGGACTTGCTGACCATGCATTAGAACTCACCACAGAATACGCTGGAAGAAGGCCACTTTATTACACCGTAGCAAGTATAGATATGAAGGATTATTCCTTGAATCAGCCTCAGCTCTGAAAACTACCCAAACCTCAACAAACTTGGGTACATGAAACTGTTCCAAATTTGGGAAGCATACATTCTAAGATCATCAGCCCAATGGTCAAGACAACCCAATTTAATCAGCTAGGAAGCACCTTCTAGGACTGACTTCAGTTGCCTTTCTTCAGCCTCATTTGCTTAATGTGAGTGCCTGAGTGCACATATCATTGTTTTATGTTCCCTGAAAATGGCAATGTAACATTGCTGAAATATAGGTAGTTTTAATTAAAATTTTTATGATGAATAATTTAGTTTAAGTTGTCATATCCTAAAAAATTAGAAGTATACTCTTATACTCTAACCAATGTATAAACTTATCTACAAGAATTCATGCTGAGGAAAGCATTTAATATGGAAATTATAAAAGACAACCTTTAGGTAGTAATAAGAGGGCTATACACTAAATTACTGTATATGTCGGATATAAGACGACTCTCAAATACTACAGAAAACCCCTCAAAATCATGGGTTTTCGCTTATACGACGAGTATAAAAAGGGAAGCTTAATTTCTTGGATGAACATTTAGGTAGTTACAATACATCATTATATAAGAAATAGGCAGTGTTAATAAACAAATCAAATTAATTTTTTGTTACATAAATTTTTTAAAATATTACAATAGATGTAAGTCTTAAAAAACAAATAATTATTAACCTAAATTTTCATATTAATTTTCTTCATCATCTGTTGAAAATAGTTCTTCAGATTCATTGTATAAATGATTGTCATATGGATCCCAGTTTGAATCTGGTGAATTGATTTCGTTTTCATTGTCATCAGTGTCCCACAACAGATCATTTTCCATACCATCCATAAGATTAGAGATACCACACTTTTTAAATGATTTTATTACAGTCTCTACTTTTACTTTATTCCATGCTTTGATCACAAAATTGCACAACATATCAAGTGATGCAGTGCCATATAAAAAAATAGATCCACTGTTTGTAAATGATTTTTCACCAGCCAACATCCAATTATTCCACTCTTCTCGCATGTGATCTTTAAATGGTTTGTTCAAGCAGACGTCTAGTGGTTGCAATGTAGAAGTTAAACCACCAGGTATAACTTCTATATTGCAATTTTTGTGTTATTTTTTTCTAGAAGACTTTTAGTATTCTCAGTTAAATGACTAGGAAACATATTCCATACTAATAAACTGCGTTTCTTCATTATACTGCCTGGTTGCATGTTCCACACATTATTTATCCATAATTTCACACCATTTTCGTCCATTCCTCCTTTTTCATGAAAATGTACAAAAACACCTGAAGGAAATTTTATCTTAGGTTTAGTTTTACGTTTGAAGATGATTATTGGTTTTAACTTGGTTCCATCAGCTAAACATGACAACACAACAGTAAACCTTGTTTTTTCATGACCTGTACTTCGAACTAGCACACGCTTACTACCTTTAAAATCCACTGTTTTATTGCTTATCATATCAAAGCTCATAGGAATTTCATCCATATTTCCAATATTTGACAACAGAAATTTATGTTTTTGTCTCAACTGAATAATAAATTTATGGAAACTGGTAATTTTGTGGTCAAGATCTGCTGGTAGTTTTTGAGCAATTTTCATTTTTTGTCGTATTACCAGGTTTTGTCTGTTCATAAAATGATTACATCATACTGAAGTAGCTTAAATCAATACTTTCATAATAAATTTAGTTTAATCCTTTATCCAAGTGTGAGCAAAGTTTGCGCCTGAAAGTATCTTCAGGACTGGGGTAAGGTGGTACAACACCGGGAAACTCGTTGCAAAGGTGGAGCAAGCTAACATCAGTCCTATCTTAGTATCTCCCATAATGCAAAACACATCTCCTTGCGGATATGTATAATGTTATGCATTAAGGGAAGGGCCACTACCCAGACAAGTTTCGACCTTTATTGAGGTCTCTTCAGTGGGAGCCAGGCCCAAGTGGAGATATGAGGCAGAAGCATTAGTAAGATCATCTCTACCTATAGGAGTTGCCAAACGGTGTGCCACCTTTTTATTAAATTACTCTTAAATTACTTGGGCGTGGCTCCCACTGAAGAGACCTCAATAAAGGCCGAAACTAGTCTGGGCAGTGGCCCTTCCCTTAATGCATAACATTATAGATATCCACAAGGAGATGTGTTTTGTATTATGGGAGATACTGAGATAGGAGTGATGTTAGCTTGCTCTACTTTTGCAATGAGTTGCCCGGTGTTGTACCACCTTACCCCAGTCCTGAAGATACTTTCAGGTGCAAACTTTGTTTGCTCACACTTGGATAAAGGATTAAACTAAATTTATTATAGTCTAACCAAGTGAAAAATAAACTTTCAGCATCTATACTTTCATCTGAATTCAATCTTGACCATTTTAGTGTATATGCTCTAATCATATTTCTTGTAACAAGATAACCATTCTGCCTTTGTTCGAATACCCATTCTGCAACGTAATTTTCCAGTTGTGGCTATCGGGTGATCCTCGTTCTCATCGCACATTTTTTCTTTGGCAATATTTTAAAAAATATTCTTCCTTCCTCCATTCTCTTACCATCTTCTCGCTTATGTCAAACTTTCTTGCAGCCGCACAGTTATTAGTTTGCTTTGCCATTTCACTTACCCTATTTTAAATCGAGCTTCATACTTTCTTTGTTTTGTTGCTGGTTCCATGATTTTGAATGATAACAATTTTAATAATCCTAAAATTTAAAAAAAATGCAAAATTAACAATTAATTAAAATTGGGGCTAATCACTTTTAATTAGGATAATTTGCTTAAATACTAAATCTATGCTATGCAAAAAAAATAACGGATATAACAATACCTAACGTTGCATTAATACAAGAAAGAAGAAATTGGGGGGTTGTCTTATAAAACTGACATAAGCTTAAAACCTAAAAATAGCCTAAAATTTAGGCCTCGTCTTATACGGTAGGTGGTTGAATTTATATACTAAATTCAGTGAGTGAATTCCAGCAAAATCCCACTAAAGCTATGGGATTTTGGCCAGAATTTCAACAACTCTCATGATCTGATATTAACTGGTGTGTGTTGTGTGCATCACTTTGTTACAATAGTTTAGTGTTAGTTGTACATTCTGTTTATACTTGTATGGTATACAGCATTTTATATGGTGGGTTCTATTTCCCCCATCTCAATATCTAAAACATCATGGAATAATTTTTTAAAGAGAGAAAGCATATTTGCCTTAAATGAATAAAAAATTTATATAGTTACATTTCTTTAGAATATCTTAAACAACCATCACAAATAGTAAAATTCAATATTTCAATATTATTATGATTCTACCAATTAATTTTTTTATATAAAAAATCTATAAATAAATAATCATACCAGAAATTGACTGGGATTAGCGCTTCTTCGGAATCAGATGATGAACTCAGATATCCAAAGTGCTCTACTGTTAATGAGCCTAAATGTTACAAAATGGAGAAGTGTAATTAAGAAAGAAACAATTGAAATACATTTAAAAATCAAAAAAATAATTATTTATTTATTATTATTGGCCAAACATACATAAGTATGTATGTTAACATACTGTTACAAAAACTGCTCTTGTGAACTTAGAATTATGTGTGTTAATGAAAGGATAACTAAGTGTTATTTATTAGAACAGAGATACACCAAAACACAGTTGGATATTTATTTAACTAAGATTAATTGAAGTACAGATAATTCAGTAGACATATTGTGAACCATCTTCAGTGTATTACAGTTGGAAAATAAAAAAATCAAACAACAATCAAGGTAAATAGAAAATAAAACATTACCTTCAATGTAGTAGCAAGACAGCAAGGTAAAAAAATTATGCTATTAGATGTTGTGTGTGTGCGAGAAAGAGAGAGAATAATTATTTTAAAAAAAAAGTAGCTATATAATATTTAGTAGTGCAGTAGTGAGCATAAAGATATATGGTGTGATGCCAAATCTAACACAATCAAATACAGTGTGAAATTGCTAAAGACCTAGTGGATAAGCTACAAATGATGAGGATGTGTGCATCACCACATAAACTTAATGGGGACAAAAAAAAATAAATCATAATGGGTGACTTAAATTATCCAAAGACTAACTGGTAACAGTGAACTCTCATGAAAAGAATGATGCTGATTTTATTGAGCTTACTGACAACTTCCTTGAGTAATATGTGACAGAAGAAACTAAAAGTAAGAGAGCATTACAGCTGATTATAGCAAAAGAGTGGGTTTCCATAAAAAAGATGCAATTGTTCTGCCTCCCAGTGGTTGACAGTAATCATGCTGCAAAGTGGCTAAGTGTACGGATATTCCATTTAGAAAAAGTTATATGAAAGTTTTCACTTTTATTATTGTAAAAAGTTTATAATATGTTTATTATTATTTATTATTTAATTATTAAATTCTGCCAAATGTGCAGGATTTAATAGAAATAGGCTGCCAGTGGTATCAGATTTCTATACGGAAATCTAAGCACATGAGTAACATCCTAGATATATATATTTTGCCATGATAATTCTCACTTATTCTCAAAAATCAATCTTAACTTCAACAAAAATTAAGTAAATTGAGTCTTCACATTTCTATGAGAAACAGTTTAATAATGATAAAATACAATATCCAGAACTTTATCTGCAGTAACTCATCTTAAAATCTAAAAAGATAATTAACTAAATCACATCTTATTAGTTTTTGGGTGCAAAAATACACCAGTTAAAAATAATATTACCATATTTACTTGAATATAACTTGCACCTCCCCCCCCCCCACCAAAAAATAAATAAAGTTAAAAAAATCATGGGGTGAGATATGTGGGGATTTTCCTGAAATAATATTTTTTCTGAAAAACTCAAGTTTTTCAGGAAAATATTAAATTCATGTTTATAATTAAATTCTCAGTACTTATTATAATTCATAATTGCTCACATTATTTATAAAATGAATGCATTTAAATTTTAATTATCAATGTTATTTATGCGATCAGAAGATCACCCTCATCATGCGATATATTTGAACCTTTAGCGACAATGCTTCTGTAATTAAATTAAAACAAACAGATCCATTATTGTTTGTCTTTTTATCATTTCAGAATCATAAAATCACCATGATTGGGAAAAAAACAAACAAACTGAAAATGGGTATGACTTATCAAGAATCTACTATTCGCTATTGCTATTTCCGTTTCCGCATATGATTGGTGCAGTATTAACAAAAGATCACACAACTCAACAACAAAGGCAAGCTGAAGATTGTTGTATTAAAATGCTGATTCTCTTCACCCGAATTCCAAAATATCTGAAACTGCCATAACAACATTCACTATCTATTTCTTAAAAATTTGAAACTTTTTTTCATGTGTGAGGTATATGCGAAACTTTTCAATTTCTTTTTTCATAAAGTAAAATCATGGGTGATAGATATATGCAAGAGCGAGTTATATTTGAGTAAATACGGTATGTTTCATAATTGCATCTGGATCTCTCTTGAAAGAAACTTTATTTCTTCAGTGGAAACAGTTCTCCTGCTGAAAAATCACTTTAGCTTGGAAGTTACTATAGACACAAAAAAGTTCAGATTTGACAAAATCTTCAATTTCAAACACTTTCTAATGTGTTTGAAAGTGTTTAAATTTTTCCTTTAAATGCTAACTAGAAAGATTATGAAAAAACATTCTTCATGCTTTAATTTTCAAGATTCAGAATCTTTTTCCTCTTCTTGTAATAAAGATTTTCCAAGGAACAGTTATCAAACACTTAAAAATCAACTCGCTGTATCTATTCTTCAAAACAGCTGTTAAATCACTGTTCTAATGAAACCTTTTAATATCTGATAAACATTTCTCTTCCTGTATGAAAAACTTCATTTATCAAGTTCCAAAGTCCCTATAAATTTCTTCCACAACTGTTATTCCAGTTACCTTTGTAACATAACAGTTAAATAGCTTTCAAATAATCTTTTTATTTGAAAGACTGCTACTAATAGAACTTTTTCCTCAATGGTTCTAAAAATTCTTCCTTATCACGCAAAACTTAAAAAAATCGTGAGTAAAAAAGAACATGAAAAAACATCTTTATCTAGCTTTTTTTCACTTGCACATGCTCCAGCATGCATTATACTTCTGGTTCCACTTCAGTCATGAAGTGAGGGAAACCACTGCCATTACATCTTATCTTCATGGCACTTTGCTTGAAAGCAGTAAAACTCATATTTTCGTCAACTAAGTAACTATTTTTAACTTACAGGGTGTTCGGGATAAATTTGACATATTTATAATTAATTATATTTTTCCGTAAGTTACATGTATTAACACACACTTCTCTTCATTTAAAAGTTTCGACCCTTCTTCATTCATATACAAGATGTCAGAAAGGATGGATAGCTGGAACCCACCTGAATCATGGAAGAGAATAACTTGTATCATGATGATTCGTGCCCGCTATCAAAATAAGGATATTACGACTGCTGCCCAATGCTCCCTGAATACAGTAAAAACAATCAGGCATGAACTAGAGACTTGCAATGGTGACTATGAGGATGTAGCAAGAAGAAAGATCCCTAGCAGACGATCTGATTGCGTTCGTACAGCAGAATTCCTCGCAAATCTGCAGGAACAGGTGTTGAAGAACCCTGGCATTGGAATTCGGGCTTTGTTCGTGGAGTTGCTAACTGTAGTCAAGCCCTGGATAACAAGGGTAGCCAATGGTAGGCCGTATGTATGGCAGCAGGATTCGGCCCCTTGCCACACCTCTGGGAAAAGTCAAAAATGGTTGTCTGAAAATTTCTACGACTTCACCAGTCCAAATGTTTGGCCTCCAAACTCCCCAGACCTTAACCCCATGGATTATTTTGTATGGGGCGCAGTTGAAAAAGACACCAATCGCACTTCCAGTAATACAAAAGCCCAGTTAATGGATAAAATTAAAACAGTTTTTGCGGCCCTTCCCAGGGAGACTGTAGCATCAGCTTGTTCGAGGTTCCGAAGCAGAATTGAAGCTGTGATCGATGCTAATGGTGGTTATTTTGAGTAAATCTTGTTGATAGTATTGTAATTAACTCTGCCTGTAATGTTTTTTTGTCAATTCATTAAATTTAATAGATACAAAGAAGATTTTCTTTTTCCTTACGAAACTGTCAAATTTATCCCGAACACCCTGTATGTGTTTTAGCATGCACAAACATTAAGCAATAATACTAAATTTAGGTCAGGCTAAATTACAACCAAGTAAATTCACTCAGTTAAAAATTAGTGCGAGTATAAATGCAGTATGTAAACAATGCACGCATGCACATGGACACACACAAGTAGGATGTGGTCTGTGAGTCTGCTTATTTCTTCTCCTTTGTTTTCAACATTGTTTACATGTTTTACAAATTCAAAAACTTCTTCCAGTTTGACTTATGTAGACCTTTCCATGGGAACAAGGAATCTAGTACACCTCAGGATGTTTGTAGAATGGAATGCTATCTTTAGGGGAAACATAAGAAACTTTGTAAGGTATTAACTAGTTTGAAGACAATTTTGATGTTGACTGATTTTAATAATTGGGCTATTTTTCTTAATGTGTTGCCAAAGTATGGTAAGGAGACTGTGCCTTTGTAAGTAATTTCTGGGTTATCAAAATAAAAGATTCTTTGTAACTTTGGAGGAACTGACTAAATAGGATTTTAAGTTCTTTTTCTTTTAATTTAACCATTTTTAAGTATATTTAAAGCTCCATTTCTTAACGTTTTGATGATACCTAATATTTACTGAGGATGATGGAAATGGCATGCATGTACATACAAGCCCATGTGAGTTCTTCCAGTAAAGTTTCAATGTTAATTCTCCAGCAAGTTGTTGACAAGGATATCTAGAAATGGTAATTTACCATCCTTTTCTCTTTCTAATATAAATTTTATTTTTGGATAGTGATTATTGAGAAAATAATCACAAAATAAACTCAAACTATGATTATGAGTCGAAGTGATATAAGGGCTAGGGCGTACCCCTTAAGCGACGTGCAGCCACATCGCCCTACAGCTGTGAGAAGTGGACGAGGGCTACCGCATCAAGGGCGGGTGCGGTTAAAGAAGCGAGCCCAGCAGGTGGAGAGGATGTTGCGAGTGGGAACACTGAATGTTGGAAGCATGACTGGAAGGGGAAGAGAGGTGGCAGACATGATGAGGAAGAGGAAGTTGGACATTTTATGTGTGCAGGAGACAAGGTGGAAAGGGGGAAAGGCAAAGGAACTGGGAGATGGATATAAATTTTTCTACTCTGGAGCGAATAACGAGGGAAGAAATGGTGTAGGAATTGTGGTGTGTGGCAGAATGAAGGGTGAAGTACTGGACGTGGGTAGAAGGAACGACAGGATCATGCGAATGAAATTGGGTCTTGGAGAAGAGCGGGTGGTCGTATTATGTGTATATGCCCCGCAAGTTGGCTGTACAGCAGAGGAAAAAGATGAGTTCTGGAACGTATTAGATGAAGAAATGAGGGAATTGGAAGAAAATGAGATGGTGATTGTCGGAGGAGACTTGAACGGGCACATAGGAAGACAGAATAGAGACTGTGAAAGGGTGCATGGTGGCCATGGAGTGGGAATGATGAACCAGGAAGAAGAGAGGGTTGTGGACTTTGCAGTAGCATTTGATCTGGCAATTGTGAACTCGTTTTTCTTCAAGAGGAAAGAACATTTGATAACATTTAGAAGTGGTAACAACAGCTCACAAATTGACTACATTTTGACTAGAAGAAAACATCTTAAGGTTGTGACAAATTGTAAGGTAATTCCAACAGATCAAGTAGCACAACAACACCGACTGCTGTGCATAGGTTTTAAAATAAGATCAAAGATAAGAACTTCTGGTTGCCATGGGATGAAGACAATTAAGTGGTTTCGCTTAAAAGAAGAGAGTGTGAGGAATCGTTTTAGGGAGAGAGCGTTAAAGAGGATTTCGGATGGACTGGAAAGTGTACAAGATTGGTGGAAACATAATTCAAAAGTAATCCTGAGCTGTGCAATCGAGGTGCTTGGTGAGACATCTGGAAAAATTAGAGAGCAGAAGGAGGGTTGGTGGTGGAATAATGATGTACAAGTGGCAGTGACAGCTAAGAGGAAGGCAAAGCAGAAGTGGGATGAGTCAAGAGTGGAAGAGGACAGAGAGGTGTACAAAGAGAGAAAGCAAGAAGCCAAGAGAGTTGTGGCACAGGCGAAGGCCATGGCATATCAAGATCTGTATGATCAATTACAAACAAAGGAAGGACAGAGAAAAATTTACCAACTAGCAAAATGTAGAAATAAAGCAGCTAAGGACATCTTACATGTAAGGCAGATCAAAGATGCTGAAGGAAGAGTATTATGGAGGGATGTGGACATAAGAAACAGATGGAAAATATACTTTGAGGGACTTTTGAATGAGGAAAATGCAAGGACTCACAGAGGAGATGGGCAGCCTTCTGAGGGGATGGTGCAGAACATCAGTAGAATGGAAGTGACGGAGGCCATGAAGAGGATGAGGAATGGAAAAGCGGTGGGCCCCGACAGAATTCCAGTGGAGGCATGGAAGGCACTGGGGGAAGAGGGAATTGACCTGCTGTGGGACCTGTTCATGAAAGTTTGCCAACAGGAAAATATACCCGAGGAATGGAGGGAGAGTACTCTTGTTCCCATCTACAAGGGTAAAGGGGATGCACAAGACTGTAAAAATTACAGAGGAATAAAGTTGATGTCCCACACAATGAAGATCCTAGAAAGGGTTCTTGATGGTAGATTGAGGGAGGAGGTGGAGATTGCAAAGGAACAATTTGGCTTCATGCCTGGTAGATCAACAACAGATGCTATCTTTGGGTTACGACAGATGATGGAAAAATATCGAGAGAAACAAAGGGAGCTGCATCTGGTATTTATTGATCTGGAGAAAGCATACGATAGAGTGCCAAGGCAAGAAGTCTGGAGGTGTCTGAGGGAGAAGAAGGTGCCGGAGAAATATGTCAGGTTGGTGCAGGAAATGTACAGAAATGTGAAGACAAGTGTTCGGACCTGTTTGGGACAGACAGAAAGTTTTCAAGTAACAGTTGGCTTGCATCAAGGGTCAGCATTAAGTCCGTTTCTGTTTAATATCGTGATGGAGGTGGTAACAGAGGAGGTGAGAGAAGATGCACCTTGGACAATGTTGTATGCAGATGACATCTTGCTGTGTGTAGATTCAAGAGAAGAAGCGGAAGCTAAACTGGAAAGATGGAGAAAAGTACTGGAAGAGAGAGGTATGAGACTGAGCAGAATTAAGACAGAGTATATGTGTTGCGCAGTGGGCGGTGGCCAGGAGACAGACCTGGAGCTGGAAGGAAATGTCATCAGGAAGGTGAGAGACTTTAGATACTTAGGTTCGACAGTGGAAGAAGATGGAGGAGGTGAGAAGGAAGTGGGATGCAGGATACAAGCAGGTTGGAGGAACTGGGGGGAGATGGCTGGAGTGTTATGCGATAAGAGGGTGCCGATCAATCTGAAAGGCAAAATTTATAGGACAGTAGTGAGGCCAGCTATGACATATGCTATAGAAACTGTGGCCCTGAGGAAAAATAACATCAGTAGGATGGAAGTAGCAGAGATGAGAATGCTTAGGTGGATGTGCGGTGTGACCAGAAAGGATCATCTGAGAAATGACTATGTCAGGGGAACAGTGAAAGTTACGAACTTAGGAGCGAAAATACAGGAGGCAAGGTTGAGATGGTTTGGTCATGTGATGAGGAGGGAGGACGAATATGTGGGAAGAAGGGTCATGCAGATGGATGTGCAAGGAAGGCGGAAGCGTGGGCGGCCAAAGAAGAGATGGAGGGAGCTGGTAGAAGAGGACTTGAAGATGAAGAACTTGGATGTGGTGACAGCCCAAGACAGGAAGGTGTGGAGGAGACTCATAACAAACAGTGACCCCACTTAAGTGGGAGAAGCTGCAGAAGAAGAAGAAGATTATTGAGAAAATGAACAAAATTTTCAAGGTTTTTCTGGGTGTGTACTTCCATACAATAAAGATATCATCAACATATCTCCACCAGACATGTGGCTGTAGGGTCATCTGTGTTATAGTTTTTTCCTCCTCAAATTTTTCCATAATATAAATTAGCGATGGGAGAAGATAGAGGTGAGCCCATTTCCAGACCATATTTTTGGTATAAAAATCTTCTTTTCCAAGTAAAGAACAAGGATTTAAGCCAATGATAAAAGAGACAGGTAATGTCAGGAGGAAATAGCTCTATAAGAATATTTATTAATTCTTCCATAGACATCATTGTAAACGACAAGACTATGTCTAAACTAACTACTGATATACTGATGGGATAATTTGTATATCTGAAAGTTTCTCTACAAAATGCATCGATTTTTTCAAGAAGGAGTTTGAATATTTGATATGAAGCTTAAGAAGTTATCATAGGTGTTTAGAAGAAAACATATAGCACAACTTCTATCATCCGCTATCGGAGGGGGACGGGGGGATATCTGCTTTATACATGCCATACAATCTGCTAGTGATTGGGTGTTTTGACTTCAGTTGTTTTTTAAGATCTTCTGATTCTGTAAATTCAAATGTATTGGAGATCATGGTCCTTTTCTGAATATGTGGAAGAGTCTGATAAGAAAGAAAGAAGTGATCTTGTTGTCATAATCTGAACTACATAATTTAAAATGACTGTTAAATTTCCTCTGTCTGATTTAAGTGTGATGATTTCATCATCGTCATGCAAACTTTCTGTCATCAGATGAGAAAGCATTAACCACAAGATTACTTAGTGCTTCCATTTTATTTTGTCTACCAAAAAATAATATTGCAGTATTAGAGAAGAATGCTTTAAAAAGTTTGTGTCAGATCTTATATTTCGGTCTTCTAAGACATTTCCTACTACATCAATCCACCTAGAACTTTGTTTTCCTGTCATTCATTTTAATGTCATTTATAATATTTCTTTCTAAATATATTTCTATATTTCTAAATATTTCTTCTTCTCTTCTGTATAAGTGACCACACCACTTGAGATATGCTCTGCTAACTAATTCTTAAATGCTAACAAGATCAAGTTCGATCCGAGGGTTATTCAAATGACTCTCCACTGCAATGATAGCAGTTTTGTTTATTTTATTATCTCTTTCCATTTGAAATATGCCATTATTACTTATTCTCTCTCAATCTCTTATTCAATATAATTAATTTAACTGAGTCCTTAGAATGCTGCGTGTTTTGTTTATTCTGTTGTCTATTTTCATATTTAATTTGGTAAAAATCGTGCTAAAAAGTGTGCCTAAATAACTGAAATAGTTCATTTGTTCTATTCTTCTTCTTAAGTAGCTTCTCCAATTTGGAAGTTAGCAATCATGGTATGCCATAGTGTCTGATCCTCTGCCATTCTTCTGATCTCATAATAGCTCGTTACCCATCCATTTCTTTACATCATCAACCCAAGAAGTTCTTGGTCTACCAGGAGATCTTCTTCTCTCTAATTTTTCCCTCCAGAGACATTTTCACTGCTGATCCTCTTAATATGTGTCCTGCTCTTGCACTTTTTCTTTATAAGGTCTTCCTGAGCAATCTTTTGGTTCCCATTAACTTCAATACCCCTTCATTCATTTTTTTCTCATTCCAAAAATTCTTCAGTGCTCTCCTACAGCACCACATCTCAAAAGCCTGCAATTTCTTGATTATGGATTTTGTATATGTCCATATCTCACATTCATAATTCAATGTGGATCATACATAGGATTTTATTATTCTTATTTTAGTCTGTTTATTTATTCCAGAGATCCTTAGTAATTTATTATTCCAGAATGCTTCTTCTGCCTTAGCTATTCTTAATTATTTCCATAACTGTTGTTCTATCTCCTGTAATCATTTCTCCTAAATGATGATTATGCTGGATTTTGCAAATATGACATCAGGTAAGTGAATAAGAAGGAGGCTGCTGGACAGATATCAAAAAGTGATATGTGGAGGGGCAGAATCGAGACAAAAACAGGTGACTAGTAGTGTGCTGCAAAGGTTCAGTGCTGGGACCATTGCTGTTTAATTTGTACATAAATGATATAGGAAATAACCTGAAAGGAAATACTCAGTTGTCTGATGATGCAAAATTGGGTAGGTAACAGTTAATCTGGAAGTGAAACCTGGATTCTAAAACAAAGAAACAAACAAAGACTGGAAGCAGCACAGCTGAAGTTTCTAAGACCTCTCCTGGGACTCACTAGGTTAGATAAAAAGAAAAACACAGAAATAAGAGAACGATTAGATACAAAAAATATCGAACAAGAAATAGAAGAATATCAGCAAAATTGGCTAGACCACATAGAAAGGATGAATAACGATAGGATTCCCACATTAGTATATAAATATAAACCTACAGGAAGAAGAGACCGTGGATGTCCAAGATTAAGGAGGAAAGATCAACTTCATCTGCAGAGCAGGAACAGGACATAAAAAACCTATACCTGAATTGCTCAGACAACGACAAACAGTTAATCAAGGTGATATGGAGAGCTTGCATGACAATTTAAATAGGCTGTCAGTATGGGCAAAAGTGTCAGTTTAATGTTGAGAAATGTAAAGTTATGGACTTTGGGATAAATAGATTGCACATTGATGACACTGTGAAAGTGATGCTAGAGATTTAGGGGTGGTGGTAGACAGAGAGTTAAAGTTTAGAGGACATATTGCTAAGGTGACCCATAACATTACTTGGCTATTGAAGAACACATTAACAAGTAGAGATAAGGAAGTTCCTCTTTATAAGGCCTTGATATATCCACAATAATAATAATACCATATAATATAATAGTAAATTAAATAAATGAGAGATTCAAACACATATGAAGAGAAGAGAGAGAGAGAATTCTAATAGAATGAGCAAGTGTTATGATATTCCTTGAAGTAAGAGAAGGATTCAGGCATGTTCAAACAAGGCTTTAATTCATTTTGAAACTAATACATCATTCCATGAGATTCAAAGAAGCAGCATAAGTATTGAAGATAAATTAAAATTTGTGTATGACTATGTTGGATAAAATATTCCAAAAATAAATTCTATGAAAATCTGAAATATTTGTAAAAAAAGATTCTTACATAATGTAATTTTTTGGGCTCCAGATTTTCATTTGGTACTACAAAGTACATTTGAATTGCCTAAATTAATTTTAGTTTAAAAAAAGTTTTGATTTGCTGACTTCTGTAATTATCAATGATGAGAGAGAAATGTTATAAAAACAAAATAAAGACATCGATATGTCTTTGTTTTGAACTGCTTTACAGAACTGCTTCCTGTAAAGGTGAATGCTCTCTCACACTAAACAAACAGTGATATAACTACATGACCATTTCTATATCTTTTTCACATTTATAAATCAATTGAGTACTTAGAGATCACTGCATACAGAAAATGACAATTACTTTGCAGTAAAATAGGAATTTCATATTTTGTGATAACTATCAGTAACACTGCACAATATTACTTTTTGAGAATTTATTTTTCACTTGGTTAGACTATAATAAGTTTAGTTTAATCCTTTATCCAAGTGTGAGCAAACAAAGTTTGCGCTTGAAAGTATCATCAGGACTGGGGTAAGGTAGTAACAACACCAAGGCAACTTGTTGCAAAGGTGGAGAAAGCTCCCATCACTCCTATCTCAGTATCGCCCATAATGCAAAGCACATCTCCTTGCAGATATGTGTAATGCTTTGCATTAAGGCAAGGGCCACTACCCATACCGGTTTCGACCTTTATTGAGGTCTCGTCAGTGGGAGCCAGGCCCAGTAGCGTTGACACCAAGGCAGAAGCAATGAGAGGTCATCCCAACCTATAGGAGTTGCCAAAGGGTGTACAACCTTATTATTAAATTACTCCGGATTCAGAGAAAGATGTTGAGAGTTTATTTTTCACTTGGTTAGACTATAATAAGTTTAGTGTTGTACTACCTTACCCCAGTCCTGAAGATACTTTCAGGCACAAACTTTGTTTGCTCACACTTGGATAAAGGATTAAACTAAACTTATTATAATCTAACCAAGTGAAAAATAAACTCTCAACATCTTTCTCTGAATCCGGAGTAATTTAATAATAAGGTTGTACACCCTTTGGCAACTCCTATAGGTTGGGATGACCTCTCATTGCTTCTGCCTTGGTGTCTCTGCTACTGGGCCTGGCTCCCACTGACGAGACTTCAATAAAGGTCGAAACCGGTATGGGTAGTGGCTCTTGCCTTAATGCAAAGCATTACACATATCTGCAAAAAGATGTGCTTTGCATTATGGGAGATACCGAGATTAGGAGTGATGGGAGCTTTCTCCACTTTTGCAACGAGTTGCCTTGGTGTTGTACTACCTTACCCCAATCCTGAAGATACTTTCAGATGCAAACTTTGTTTGCTCACACTTGGATAAAGGATTAAACTAAACTCATAATATTACTTTTTGTTGTTGTTGTTTCAGAATTTTCTCTTTAGCAGTTGAATGGTTGTGCATTTAAATTTTCTTGTCAACCAGATAAATAGATAATTCAGACGGAAACTTCATTTACTGGACATTAAAGCTTAACTAGCAAAATGTGTAATTTCATAATGAAACAGAATACAATTATTAATAAATAATAAATCAAAACAGTCACTTACCAATCATGACACTAAGATTCTCCAAATTTACTCCATTCTGCCAAGATTTCTTAATCCATTTAGGAGACATTCCCTCCTGATCCACATACATTGAACGATTTAAAGCAAAACCAACTCCATCAATAACCTGAAAAATGTTCAGAATTCAGTGAATATTTATTCAATCAATAAATAAACACTACATCCTTTATATTTGATTTATAAGAATGTTTAGTAGAAAGTTTCTTAAAAATAATTTTGAATAAAGTTTTGTTATGAGCTGCTAGTTTTAATGGAAAACAAACGGGGGAGAGAGCATACATTCACAAAAGCTTGCATGACTGTGTGTATATTGTGGTTTATTTCAGTTCACAGTAGTAAACCTATAATACACCAGTATAGACTAGATAACCCTTAACTGTGTAAACCAGGGGTGGCCAACTACGCTTCCTTTTGGAGCCAAAATAATTCCGATAAGACTTAGAAGAGCCACAACCTTTTACCGATGCGATGGTACGGTAGTGAGTGAGTGTGCGCATGGCAAGTTGTAACAAGCTTGTAAGAACAGCTTTGACTAATTACACACCTAATTTTAAGCCGCTTACTAAGAAAATGGATACAAGGAAGGCCTCTACTAGTAAATAAGTAACTAAAATTATTGGGTTTCAACTTTAAAATTATTCTAATTGTTCAAAGTAAACTTCGTTTAATGTGTTTCGAATTGAACTTTTTTATTGCAATTTTTATTAACCCTGTTGTTCTCTCTCTCCCTTTTTTTATTTTATTCCTCTTTTTCTGTTGTCTTCTCTTCTCTTTTTGTTTATTTTTTACTGGTAGATCGTGAAGAGCCACATGAGGCTCGCAGGCCACAACGTGGCCACCCCTGGTATAAACTATAGAAGACTCTTTGATGCCACTTCAGGATGGGAAAAAGTAAATTTTAATTAGTATTAGATATTTAAAAATGTAATAAATTTCCATAGCTAGCAAGCATTTCAAAAAGTGACTGATTAACAGTAAATTAATAATAATTCAGGTTATTTCTATAAATTAAGGCTATAGTACTAAAACCACTGAAAAGGGCTGAAGATTTCTAATGTTCTTTATTTATATTATTATGCATGTAATTACACATGCACCCTCTGGCCTGATTATCAGAGTGGATAGTTCACAACTTTAACAAAACTATGAGTCTAAATCACAGTGCAGGCATGAATGTTTTAGGAGTGAGCAACTTTTATTACCTAGTGTGAGACCATCAACCACCCTGTTTACTGGCTTGAAAAAAACGTATACCACATTTAGTCTCTAAAGTAAGGGAGCTAGGTTATCCAACCGCTGCCAATTATCAAACAAGATACACAATAGGTTTACAAACTTTTGTGCGCAGTTTTGATATTCCCGAGATTTATTAATCTTCCAGAATTGGGATGTTAATGAAAATTGTATTTTATACATTAATATTCACAGTTTCTCTTAAATAAGAATTTCTGTGTTTATTGCAGTGACTATAATAAGGAAGTGGCATTTCATCATAGTGCTAGGCTGTGGAAGAAGAAATCTGTTCTAAGTTCGAATCTAGTTGCTGATGGAAGAACTTTTTCTAATCTTTTCTTTGAGTAGCTTCCAAGTTAGTCAGCCAATCTTGGGCATGGGAAAAGTGGGTTTGTTTTTTCTCTCTGAGAAACATGGGTTTTTCATCCTGTAAACAAGAAAATCAACTGTAGAACCCACACTATTTCAGACGATAATAATGCATTAGGGTTAGAGACCATGAGATTGCAGCAATTGTCTGCCTCTGTTTACTGTTTATAATTAGTGACAGGTTTGGGCTCACTATATCTGATTGGCTACCAGTGGAGATTGAACTGCTACCTCAGTCTCCAAAAGTGAAACAGGGCTAACAGAGTCTTGCATACTCCCTAAAGGCAAGGAAGCAAGATGTAGTAGAGGTGACATGGAACAGCAGTAAGTAGAGTAGGAGACCTTGTGAATGCAGAGGCAAGTAGCGTGAGTGAAGAGAATGAATACGAGACAAACAAGGAAACGGGGAAGGTTCGGGTGAACAGAGACACTGCATGAGAAGAGTGGAAATGTGTGTATACAAGAAAGGATTGTGGTAACTAGGGATGTAGGGGAAACAAACAGGTCTGAAAAGAGGTGTAAGACCAGTGATGATAGAGATGAGTGGCTGGGAGTATGGAGGAGTCACATCTGAGGATGTGGGGTCAAGGAGACTTGTTACAGAACCAGAAATAAGCTAATATACATGTTTACAAAATGCTAGAAGTATTTGAAATAAAGGAAATAAAATTGTAGCATTAATAGAGTATATTCAGAATACTGGAGTATATTTGGAAAGTATGGACTGGTTGTCTATACTTCCTAAAATCAATTGAAAAATATATAAATCTGAAGAAGATGAGAATCAGACAAGTCTACAAAGCCAAAAAACAGGAAACCTTTTTTTTTTGTAATGGAACTGTCATGGGTTCCAGACTATCAATGATATCAGAATTCTGCTGCAGAAACACAAGCAATTCGGCTTCTATCTTCAGGAATTATACTGTTGCTTATGAGGACAGAACTGCATATGGTCCTACTCATGGTGGAGTAGCTATCATAGTTGGCAGTCATAATCCTTTTCATCACATACAGCTTAATGCTGCTCTGAAAGCAGTAGCGATTCGCGTATCTGTGAGATTTCTTATTACAGTATGTTCCATACGTGGATGGAAATCAAGGCCAGAACCTTCACTGGAAGGTCCTCTACACCTGTTCATAGTACGGGTGTCTGTACAGTGATGACACTGGTCTTTTTCATTCTTTCTCTTCTTATGAGAGTGGTCTGAAAAGTTCTCAGCCTTGGCCATAGATTGCAACACTATCGGCAAGATTTTTTTTTCCCTAAGTTAGTACATCTGTCATAAGCATCCATGTGAAATTGCAAGTCATTCTATTGAGTAGTTTGTTTTATACAGCTGCCTGAAGCAAAAAGTGTTCTCTGTATCCCTTGAATTGGATAAAATTGAATATTGTGCGGTTATAAAATTCTTTTTAAAGAAGGTTTAGCGCCTAAAGAAATTCATTCGAAGTTCATAAAAGCTTATGGGCACTCTTCCCCTTTGTTTTAAACAATTAAGAAATGGGCTGCCGAGTTTAAACGTGGCCGTAACAGCCTTGAAGATGATCCACGTCAAGGACATCCAAAAAGTGTAACAACACCAGAAATCATTGATCAAGTGCATGATATATGATATTGGATGACCAGCAGGTCAAAGTGTTTGAAATTGCTGAGATACAGGCATTTCAAAAGAACATGTATGATATATTTTGCATGAACAATTGCAAATGAAAAAGCTTTGTTGCACAATATGGGTGCAGTGCTTACTCACAGCAGATCAAAAGCGCACTTGCATGAAAATCTCTGAACAGTGCTTGGAGCGTTTTAACAAGAATAAAACTGATTTTGTGTGTCGATTTATTACTATGGATGACACTTAGATTCACCATTACACACCAGAATCCAAACAGCAGTCAAAACACTGGACAGAAGCCGGTTGTTCAGCGCCAAAGAAGACAAAGTCAGTTCCATCAGTAGGAAAGGTCATGGCATCGGTGTTTTGGGATGCTAAAGGCATTTTGTTTATTAATTATCTTAAAAAGGGTAAAACAATAACCAGGGAATATTATTCCGATCTATTAACCAGACCTGACAAAAAAATTTGTGAGAAAAGACCTGGTTTGTAGAAGAAAAAAATCATCTTTCATCAGGACAATGCACCAGCCCACAAAGGTGTTTTGGCAATGGGAAAATTAAGGGATCTGCACTATGAATTGCTGGAACATCCACCCTATTCTGCAGATTTGGCTCCCTCTGACCTCTATCTCTTCCCAAAACTAAAACACTTCCTCGCTGGTCAGCATTTTTCTTCGAATCAGGAGGTGATTGCAGCTGTAGAGGAGTATTTTGCCGATCTTACTGAGAACCACTACAGGGACGGGATAATGGCGCTGGAGCATCGCTGGAATAAATGTATTAGTCTTAAAGGAGATTATGTTGAAAAATAAAAAATAATTTCAAAATTATCGATTCGTTTTTTCATTGCTAGGCCGAGAACTTTGTTCTTGTGTAGATAGAATCATCCTTCCAGATTTTACACAAGTCTCTGTCTGTTGTTTTAGCCATTGCTAGTCTTCTTCTGATGTCTTCAGAACAGCAATTCTTCATATTAATAATTGATCTCAGGTATTCAATTTACTGACTTCCTCAGTTCTTTCTCCATTAAGGTACACATTTCTCAGGAGTTTCCCTGTCTATATTTCCTCTGAGAACTAATCTTTGTCTTACCAGGATTGAGTAGAAATCCTCTGTTTTTAATGATCTCATTAACTTTGTTAAGGATTTGTCCTAGTTCTTCCTTGCATGACAAAGGAATATTGTATCATCAGTGTACCTCAGATTACAGATCAATCAGCAACCTATGTCTTGCATACTGTGATATACTATTTTTGTGCTCTGAAGATGCCGGATAGAATATCAGCAATAAGTTAATAAATAGCTATTTTCTTATCAGTCTGTATTCTCAATATACCGTTAAAATTAATCAACAGTTTATACATTTAGCTTTATTTGCAAAGCAAGAATCATCATCATCATGTTCTTTACTACCAACTTAGGCACAGGAGGTAAAGCAACAATCAGCAGTTTGGGCATGCACATATGTTGGAGGTTTTATTAAAATAAGGATGATGTTCCTCGTGCTTGTCACTCCTTGATTTTTAAGCTCTGAAGATATTTCCTCATCTGGAACAAGGATATCACCATACTGTAGTTTCTTGACTGTTTGGGGAGATCCTACCAGTCCTTTTAAATTTAAATACAAACAGGTGACCTGTTGCATAGATAATTAGGAACACTACATTTATACTGGTATCGTGCTTTTTTTTTTCTTACTTCTGTTATAATGACATATCTATGGGTATGAGTACTTGACCTTGTTGGAGCCCATGATTTGAGGATGAAGGATTCACGATCAAGATATATTTTTTCGATGCTAGAACTGCTAAAGCAATGAGTGAGTTTGAGAGCAAAATGCAAGGGTTACTCAGTATGCTATACCAGAACCAGAGCAAAGCCTTGAGCCCTGTATCCAGACCATAAGCTAAGAGACTAACTGTAAATGGAGTGCAATTTCCTCTCGAGTAAGTCACTGCATATTGTGGTGGATGACTCTTCCTTCAGATTTCCAGAGCAATGTGCTGTACTCTACGGCTCTGTACTTTTTTCCAGGAACTTTCTCCTTTATATAAATGATACTTTACCACTAACCTCAAATCCTGTTGACAGTTTTGCTGATGATAGTACACTCCATATTTTGAATTAAACAAACTAGGTGATGCCCATATATCTCATGCTAAATATCTTTCATATGATCTCTTTGCTATATTTTAGTGTGATGAGAACAACCTTGTCAAATTCGATGTCACCAAAACATAGTCTTGCCTTATTTCACAGAAGAAAACTACACTTCATCTTCCATTACCTTTTATCTTTGACAATACCCATATCTCTAAGCAAAAGATCAGGCATTTATTGTGGATCCACTTAAACCTTTAGTTCCTCCTGGTCAAAGCACATCCATGGCTTCCTCTACATTGAAAAAATTTGATGTGCTTTTTCACTCAAAAGATTATTTCTCAACTCCTATCAGTGTACAAATCCCAAATCCTCCCTATCATGTGCAACTCCGAAAACACTATACAAATCCCAGATCTGCCTACCCTACAATACTGTTCTCATATATAGAATGGTGCAGCAAAAAGCTCTATAATAATGCTTGTTGATGTGTTTCATGAGGACAGAAAATGTAAACAGGGAGGGGGAGAAAGAGTTTTGTCCATACAAAGTAGAGATGCAAGAGGGAAATAGTGCCAGTGGTTTTAAGGCGGTATGGCGTGAGATAGAGGTGAATAGAATGAAATAATTGATTGGATGTTGTTATAGACCTAGTAATGAAGATGGTAGTGACTATGAAATGTATAATCAAATTAGCCAAGCAAAGAAGAAAACGGTGATCATTATGGGCGATTTTAATTATGCAATATAGACTGGAATGATGAGATAGCAACTGGAAGTAAAGAAAATGAGTTTCTTGAGTTTTTGAGGGACAACTACCTCAGACAGTATGTAACAGAGGGTACATGAGGATCATGGATTTGATCATCTCATCAGAGGATGTAATTATAAATGAGGAGTCTAATCACCCACCAATTGGTGAGAGTGACCATGAGGTGATTACCTGGGTGGTTGCCAGCAGTGTGAGGACCTCTGTGAGAAAGGGGTATAAGTGGAACTACAAGAAGGGTGATTATGAAGAGCTCAGGAGACAGCTTGTGGGTATAGCATGCAATGGGGAGTTAGCTGGAAAAGAGATCAATACAGCTTGGGAAATTTTCAAGAACTATCTAGTAGATAGCAATGCCTAAATGTACTCCAAGGTCAGAAGGTTAAATAAGGTAGGTGTGAAATGGGTGAATAGAGAGATTAAGCATGCGATACAGAGATAAAGGGCATTATGGAGGCAGCATAAGAGAAGTGGCGATAACCAATTCCATGAGAATTACAAAGACCAGGCAAGATGACTTAGTTGGTGAGGATAGCAAAAGTGAGGTATGAACAGCAGTTAGCTAATGAAGCCAAAAAGAATCCTAAGAGGTTCTTTCAATATGTAGTCAGCAAAAAAAAAAAAGAATGCTTATGGAAGGATAACACTGATTGGAGAAAATGGTATAAAGAAATCTGTTGCAGAAGATATACTTAATGAGCGGTTCATAAAGATCTTTCAGTATTATGAATGTGATTTCATGGAGAGATTGAGAGCAGTTGATGATGGGGAGGAGAGACTGACTATAAGTGAGCAAGAGGTGTATGGGGAGTTGAGCAAACTAGACGTTAATAAGACTGTGGGACTTAACAACATATCACCACATATTCTGAAGTTATGTGCTAGGGAGTTGACACCCGTCTTGACATATTTTTTTTATATGAGTCTTGCATTGGCAAGTTCCTAAGGAGTGGAAGGAGGGCAAGATTGTGCTGCTTCATAAGGGAGGTGATAGAACTCAAGCATCAAATTATAGGCCTATCTGTGTGTCAGGTCAGGTGTTGTGGTTAA
Source organism: Typopeltis vanoorti (assembly GCF_054136105.1). NCBI lineage: Eukaryota > Metazoa > Arthropoda > Arachnida > Uropygi > Thelyphonidae > Typopeltis > Typopeltis vanoorti. Next base: position 69,526,949 of record NC_143571.1, on the reverse strand, counting down.
GTTGATGGAGAAGCTTGTGAGAACTAGGATCCAGAAATGGGTTGACAACAATATTATCTTTGATGGACAGCATGGATTTGTTAAAGGGAGGTCGTGTTTTAGTAATCTACTTACTTATTACAATAAGGTGACTGCTTCCTTGGACAGAGGAGGGGGATACACAGTAATATACTTAGATTTTGCAAAGGCTTTTGACAGATTGCCACATGATAAGTTGATAGTCAAACTAGAGCGAATGGAGTTGGATATTAGATTAGTGCATTGGATTGGAGACTGACTATCTGATAGGTATCAGCAAGTTGTGTATGGGGGAGCAATATCCAGGAAAAGGAAAGTCACTAGTGGTGTGTGCCTCAGGGGGTCTGTTTTAGGATCATTACTGTTTAACTTGCATATTAATGATATTGGCAGAGATTTGGATGGAGATATTCAGTTGTTTGCAGATAATGCAAAGTTGGGATGAACCATGAAGAGTAGAGATGTTGTGGCCTTACAAGAAGACTTGAATAAATTGAGTGATTGGGCACAGGAATGGGGATGTGAGTTCAATGTTGCAAAATGTAAGGTTTTAAAATTTGGGAAACAAAGATGGGATGCAGAATTCATGCTTGGTGAGGATATATTGTCAGAGGTGGAGGAAATAAGAGATCTGGGGGTGATAGTGGATAAGGATCTGAAATTTAGGGGACACATTGCCAAAATTGTGAAGACAACACAAAGACTTCTGGGAATGATGTGGAGGACACTGACTTGTGGAAGTAGGGAGATTCATGTTCCATTGTATAAGGCTTTGATTAGGCCTCACATGGACTACTGTGCCCAGATTTGGTTACATGATTTTTAGAAGAATGAAGAGTTTCTGGAAAGGGTCTAGAGGCGACTGAAAGGTAGTTTCTGACCTCTGGAATGTCGAATATGAGGAAAGATTGAGAAGATGCAATTTACAGAGTCTGGTGGATAGGAGGAAGAGGGGAGATATGATAGAGACCTACAAGTTAGTAAGGAGTTGTTATAGGATCAATGTTGGAGAGGTTCTACAGAAAACAGTGCAAGATCAGGGAAGAACCAGAGGTCATCGCTGGAAACTGTATAATGAGGGTGTGAGCAAAGGAGTGAGAAGCAGGTTTTTTGCATGCAGAGTTATGAATTATTGGAATGCCTTGTCTGAGAGTGTGTTTCAAGTGCAGTATGATAAAAGGACCTCCTAGATGAGTCTTTGACTCCATGGGGTGTTGGGTGATAATAATAATAATAATAATAATGTGGTCCAGAAGACGGTATTTGATTAACTGGTAACCCTTGTCTTGCAGAGTAATCCAGCCACTATTTCATATGTGTACTGTTTCTGCTCTGTCTACAGGTATTTACACAGATGCTGCTCCACTGAACTAGTTGACAGCATTTCCCCACTTTTCCTGAAATCCACAACATACACAAGTAGCTGATGGTTACCATTCATTCACTGTCATACTCCAAACACACTGAACCAACTTCTCATCCTCCTTTTTGATACCTTTTACCTCTGTGCTTTGGAGCAGTCTTCTCCACAGAATTTTTACTAAGGACTACAACCTTTCAAAAATGTGTTAATATTAAGCAGGTTCCTTCTTTCTTCTCGACCAACTGCTCAGACACTATAATGATGTACCATATATAGATTTCACTATCTCTTGTGTTTGGGATTATTTAAAAGAAAAGAAAGGAAAATCATGTACTTTTTGACAAACCTAGAAAAATGTAGCAGAAGATTTTAAAAACAAGGTATCTAATATTCTTTTGTTGCCCCCCCCCTTTTTTTTTTATTAAGTGAGAACTCCTAAATTATTTTACTGATTAGTGCCAAAATTTTTTTTTCATAAATTTTACTATGCTAATTCTCCAATTTCCTACATCACTAGAATACTTTGTATATTATAACAAATGATAATGTGTGATATATATATATATCACAGAATCAAAAAAAAATTTCTTAATTTAACTATACCTTTTTATCCACATAATTTTCATGTAGCACACAGTATACTTTCTTATCTTCCTGAAATACTGCATGTTCTAATCTTGCACAATGAAAATGATAATTTGCTGGACATCCACGGACACAGCATCCAACAGTAGCTCCAGCTAGATTACATCGTTCACATTTCTTAAAAGGAGACGAAAGAAAAAAATCATTTATATTATAAATACACAATTTAGCTATAAGTTTAAACACACAACTATACAATAATTCATTCACATGGAAAATTCTAGCAAAACAGGCATTTGATGTCAAGAGAAACAAACTAAGATCTAAACTGATGGATAAAGTTAGTGACTCAGAAGACAGAAATGTAACATCTGATGATGCTGGAGACCTGATAAACAACATGGAAATTTTGAAAAAAATGTTGAGAAAACTAGTATTATCACTAGTTTTCTCAACATTTTTTTATTTTTTTCAAAATTTCCATGTTATTTATAAGTCTCCAGCATCATCAGATGTTACATTTCTGTCTTCTGAGTCACTCCTAACTATATCCATCATTTCACCATCATATCATACTTTGTAGATTCATGAGGGAATATATAACCACAAAAGTATGAAACTTATAAGCTTAGGTTGAGCACTGATAAGGTTATTTGGGAGAAGGAAGAGTCAGACAGCTCTCCCTGCTATACTTTTTAGAAATTTCTGTTGCTAGATTCAATGCTACATTGAGTCTGGTTGGTGAATTTAGTACTCTGTACAAGTGATGATTTTTATCTGTTTTATTGTGATTTTCCCTGAGAAAATTAGCATTTTATAGTATATTAATGTACATTTTAGTGTTTTATAACAAACTTTTGTCAAGATATTGCAATATTAAATATAGTTTTAAATGGTGCCAAAAATGCACAAGAAATGTAATGCCAAGAAGAGAAGTCAAGTCGAGAATCAGAGGGCTTGCCCTGCTATGGAGGATATTGAAGATATTGAGGAGGTTAGAGAAAATGAATCAATCATCAAGATGAAAAAGTGAAGTTAAAGCAGATTATTAGAGAGATGATACAACAATTACAGAAAGTCACATGGCATTTCAATGAATATAGGGAGGAAAAGAAAATTAAGCAGCAGAATAAGAAACAACAAAACATGGAATCATGTAAGTTAGTAAGTAAAGAAATTCGGGTAAGTAATGTTGATTGCAAAAAGGATATTATTTGGTATGGTGACGCTACAATAAAACATGCTGTTGATGAGTGGGTTATAACTTCATGTTTTCCCAGAGCAAAATTTAAAAATATAGTGAATGCAATTGAGAAACAGAAAAGACAAGTAAATGAGATCTTAATTGTAGTAGGTACTAATGACTTAACTAGTGTATAATAAATTTAGTTTAATCCTCTATCCAAGTGTAAGCAAACAAAGTTTGCGCCTGAAGTATCTTCAGGACTGAGGAACTCGTGGTAAAGGTGAACCAAGCTCTCATCACTTGTCTTAGTATCTCCCATAATGCAAAGCACATCTCCTTGCAGACATGTATAATGCTATGCATTCAGGGAAGGGCCACTACCAAGACCGGTTTTTATTGAAGTCTCGTCAGTGGGAGCCAGACCCAGAGGTGGTGATATTAAGGTGGAAGTAATGGAAAAGTGATATTTACCTATACGAGTTGCCAAAAGGTGTCTCACCCCATTATTAAATTACTCTGGATTTAGAGAAAGATGTAAGTTCTTTTCGACTTCATTAGATTAAAATAAATTTACTTTAACACTTTATCCAAGTGTAAGCAAACAAACTTTGCACCTGAAGTATCTTCAGGACTGAAACTTCCAAAAAACTTCCAGTATGAAAGAGAGGACATAAAAGGGCTGTTGAAAAAAGTGTGAGTAAGAGTAAGAAAGCGAAAATCATAAGCATATTACCTTGAAGGGCTTGTGCTCTTAGAGAATACACAGATAAATGTAAGAAAGCTAAACACTGTGTAAACTAGGTAAACAAAAGTCATGGGAAGAACTTTGGTAAGGGCATAGAAAATAAATATCAAGAAGGTGGCAAGATATTCTGGTAGTCAAAGAAGCTCAGAAATGGAGGAAAGAGTGCTGTAAAATGAATTAGAGATGATAAAGATGACATGAAAACTGGAGAAAACGATATCCTTGAAGTATGGAGTAATTACTTTGAAAAATTGCTAAATGAAACTAGTAGTGATGACAGCACATTGATAAAAAAAACTGACCAGATGCAATCAGTGATACATATCCATACTTGAAGTAGAAAAATCCATCAAAAGTCTGAAATGTGGAAAGGCAGCTGGGGTAGATGATATCTGACCACAAATGCTCCAGTATGGAGGTATAAAAGTCTTACAGTGGCTGCAATGCATACTTCAGAAGGCCTGAACAGAGGGACGAGTTCCAGATGATTGGAGTAGAGCTCTCATAGCACCCATATATAAAAAGGGAAATAAAACTGAATATAATAGTCTTACAGTGGCTACACTGCATAGTTTAGAAGTCCTAGATGGAGGGACAAATTCCAGATGATTGGAGTAGAGCTCTCATAGTACTCCATATATAAAAAGGGAAATAAAACTGAATGTGAGAATTACAGAAGTATTTCTCTACTGAGTGTTTCTGGTAAGATTTATGCCAGTATACTTGAGAAACAGTTGAGAAGATTGTGGAAGAGAAGCTTGGTGAAGAACAAGTTGGATTCAGGCCAAATAGAAGCTGTCAGGATCAGATTTTCACTTTACAACAAACAGTTGAGAAGTAATGGGAATATAACAAAGTTTTGGAGATCTGTAAAAAGTTTTGTAAAAAAAAAAAGCATATGACAAGTGCTAAGAGAGAAGCTATTCAAAATGATACATTTGTATTGTGTCAGTTGGGCATTATATCAAGCAATACTTAGTCTTTAATTGAGTTGTAATCAGCAGTTAGAATTAAAGAAAGTACAGGAAGATAGTGTAATGTTAAATCTGGTGTCATACAAGAATGTACATTATTCTCTCTGTTATTTATTATCTATATGGATCACATTATGAAGGAAAGTGGCATTAAACTTGATATCAAAATTGGAGATGTTAATCTCAGCTCTTTACTTTATGCACATGATGTTATACTTCTAAATAAATCTGCTACAAGTCTGCAAGATTCCCTGACTAAATTGAATGACTGTTGTAATAGATATGGTATGAAGGTCAGCAATAACATAACAATGAAAATCGGTAGAAACATTGAAGATATCAACTGCATTATGAATGGAGAACCTATAGAACAAGAAAGACATTTCAGCTACTTAGGCATGATTTTAGTGAAGATGGTAAATTAAATATGAAAATAGACAACAGAATCAATAAAGCTGGTATGGTAGGAAATCAACTGAATAAATGTATATGGAATAAGAGAGAAATTAGTTAAAACACTAAATTTGCTGTATACAAGACAGTATTCAAACCAATTTTAACTTATGGATCTGAGAGCTGGGTTAGAAGTAAAACACTTGACCAGAGAATAGAGGCTGCAGATATGAGAGTCCTGAGAAAAATTAGGAGCAAGAACAGATGGCATCAATGGCAATATCATATTAAAAACAAATATATTAGGAAAGAAGTTGACATTGTTAGCATCCAGGAATGTGTTGGTAGAGCTAATCTCAGGTGTGTTATGTTATTTCTCTATCCTAATCCCTGTCGTACCTACCTAGCTTGAAATCTCTAACCTATCTCTCTGGGACCGCTTCTCCTTTCGGAACTCTGACAAAATTTGTTTGATATAGCTGTGCCAGCCAGAGTCCTAGGATAGAAGAATTCTTGTACAAAGAAACCTTTCCAGAGTTAAAGTATTACCTAATCTTGTTAAAGTATTAAGTACCTATAGAAATTTCAACATTGCAGTTATGACCTAAAACTTTCTTTAATTTCCCCTTATTCACAGGTTCGAACTTTAGCGAGTGGTAAAATCAGTCTCATGCTCAGACAAACTCAGACTTAAGTAGAAAAAACATGTTTATTAAATATCAAATTACATACAAATAAACTTCCACACATCAAAGGTATGTTATATCAAAGTTCTAATTCACTAGCTAAGCAATAAGGAACATTCTAATTATCAAATACTCTATTTACATCTCTAGGTTAAATATATACATATTCATTATAAAACACTAATTCAAAATTCTCAGTAAAGTTCACTAACAAAGATCAATTCACATTCAACTGAGTGTTGCATACTCTCAGGCTTTCAGACTACTAGTCCAATATGATTAACACGTTACCGAGCATGAAAGTCACTTAAAAGTTTTCTTTCCTTTCAATTAGAAATCTGTTCTTCTCTCTTTGCTCCAATACTAATTGTTACATGAATAAGGAAATTTCTGTACATTGCCAGTGTCCTGAGAGGTTATCGCACTTCTTTCATCTGTCCTTTGTAGTCAGACATCTTTCTGCTTTATCGAGTCGTGTCCACGTGGAGGTTACGCTGATCGACACAAATAGCCATTCTTTGTACTTTGCCAGACAAATGCTCATCTACCGGATCAATATCGTCATCTCAGCCATCCTTCAAGGGAGAACTTTTCTACTGTCTCGCATCAGTCAACTCTTATCGATGGCCCTAGTTGACGTCTGCCGTCAGCTCACGTATAGCATGCCCGACTCCTTCAGCTAGCAACCGGGAAGGAGATTACTTCCGGTGCTGTTGATCAGTCAGCACTCTGCTTGTCCACACGAGAAAACAGGAGCAGAAAAAACGGGGGTCAAAACCCGAGTGAACTTGCATTTTATTCTTCTTTCTAGCGCCCTCTTTTCATAATGGAGGATGTTCTCCTATTCACCCCTACGTGGTTGCATCACACTTCTGCTCCTTGAAGAGCGCTCTTTTCGCAAGTTCAGCTCGCCTTCCATGAACGCTTTCGCTTTGGGCGTTACGTCACCGTAGGAGCTAGCTAGCAACCCTTGGACCTTTGTTTGCACTTAGACATACATTCTTACATAGAGTATAATTTTGACATTAATAATTTTAAACAATATAATTCTATTTAGACATACAATTTTCTCCTCTATTTTACTTCTTTCTAAGGTGGTTCTAACATGTTTTCTTTTATATTTTGCTTTCTTAACTAAGAGTACAAGTATTTCTTGTTAAATCTTGAATGAATGATTCTTTTGTTGAAAGAGTCCTCATTCAAGATCTAACAGGTGGTATGATCACTTAAACAGAATGGGAGAGGAAAGATTAGCAAAACAAGTATTCTCTACCAGTTTGGCATGAAAAAGACCCAGAGGAAGACCAAGATATAGGTGGATTGATATGCAAAAAGTGACTTAGAAGATAGAAATATAAGATCTGACAATGTTGGAGTCTTGATAGGTAACAGATTGATTTGTAGGAAAACTGTAGATAGGAAGTTAGTAATGATGTGAATTTTCATGTAGTACTATCATATCCTGTACACCCCTTAAGGGTACAAGTCAAGAATTTAATGATGATGGCTATGATGACATGATTCTATGCATAGGATGTGTAGAAGGAATGAATGCAAGTTTTTGGATGTGTGGAGTAAGTTTGAGGAAAGATTGGATTTGTATAAATGGAACTACCTACACTTGAATGTGTTTGGTATCAGGAATCTTGAAAAACTAATAACTGGTATAAGACTTAACACATAGAGTCAAGAAACTAAATCATGATGGGAGGAATGGTGAGAATGTGTGTGTAAGAGTGACAGTGTTATGTAATTGTGTTAACGATGGGAATGGGCTTCATTATGGAAATGATTATGAGAAAAAAATTTCAACTTTGTGTTCGTCCGGTTCAGACCCATGAAATGTTAAAAACATATACATAAGACACTAGAGAAGAACAGATAAATGTCTGTACACCAATGCTAAGAGTATCAGAAACAAAGGGGATAGAGTTTGTTGCCTTGGTCAATATATTGGAGCCTCAGATTGTACGCATCAGTGAGAAATGGCTATCAGAATCAGATATACTAACTGGTATAGTGCAAAAGGTACAGTGTTTTTTTAGGAAGGATAGACAGAGGGGAGGGGGGCATGCTATTAATGATTTCGGATGACTTGAATCCAGCTAGTGTTGAGACCTATGATTGTAATACTAGTAACAGTTTTTCATGTGGCAGTGAGTGTGAAATAATCTTGTGTGAGGTGGAATCTAATAAAATCAAATACATAATGAGATTGTTGTTACAGACCTGGTGGATCGGTTCCTAGTGATGAAGTAATGTATCACCAAATAAAGATGATGGATGCAAAAAGAGTAATGAAAATGGGGATCATAATTATCCAAACACTGATTGCGTGGTAGTAAAATCTCATAAGAAGAATGAAAGTGAATTTATTGAGCTGTTGCGAGACATCTTTCTGCAGCTGCATGCGACAGAAAGAACTTGAGGTCAAAGAGTGTTAGATTTGATTACAGTGCCAGAGGGTGTTTCAGTTGAAAGACTGAACAGCTCCTGCTTTATTCTATTCCTCTTGTCTACACATGGCACTAGTGAACTATAGCTCTTGTAGCCATTTGTGTGTGTGGATCATATATATATTTAACTTATTAAAGACATAACTATTCTTTCTCGAGTTGGTAACAATGATCATGTGGTACTCAGTTGGAAGATGACTGTTTATAAAAGGGTTACATGCTGAACTAAATAGCAGGAAATTATGACCAACTGAGGAGTATACTGAGTTCAGAGCAATGCTATTGGTTGCTGGATGGGAGGAATATTGACAGTGCGTGGGAAGCATTTAAAAATGCTTCCCAGGAGTCAAGTGGATGTGTGATCTTATTAAGAAAGAGATTTATAAGTAAAAGATGATGTGGAAGGAATATCATGTGCCTAAGGATGATGTGCATTATGAAAATTATAAGCAGCAGGCCAGAAGAGTCATAAGTGTTTTACAGAAAGCTAAGTCTGAGTATGAAAAGAAACTGACTCTGCAACTTAAAGACAACCCAAAAGAATTATGTCATTATGCTGCAAGTAAAAGAAAGAAGGAATTTGAAAGAATAACTCTACTGAATGCAGATGGTATGCAAGTGACTGATGCAGAAGTGATAAAAATAATGGTAGCCACTTTGCTATAAGCTATCAACCTGGTACGTGCAACATTAAACTCGCTGCTACCTCTTCACCATATGAGGAAATTCATATGGATAAGGAGTTGTTGTTGAACAAACTGAATAAGAATTCTGCAATAGGAATTGATGGGATATCATCACAGATGCTAAAAGAGCGTTCAGCTGAACTGCCTATTCCCTTGACCAGGTATATAATTTGAGTCTCAGAACAGGGAAGATTTCACAGGAGTGGAAAGAATGTATGGTAATCCCATTGCACAAGGGTGGTACAAAGACTGATGTATCCAACTATCAACTAATCAGTATCTCAGGAGTGGTGGTGAAGATTTTGGAAAAGTTGGTTAGGTTGCACGTTCAGAAATGGTTGACAGAGAATCTCTACTTTGCAATGAACAGCATGGGTTTACTAAAGGAAGGTAATGTTACCACTGAGTTAGACACAGGGAATGGATACACTATGATACTTATTTTGCTAAGGTTTTTGACAGAATATAGCATGGAAAACTCAATGCATTAATGACATTGGGAAGGATTTGGCATGTGACATATAGCTATTTGCTGCTGATAGAAAGATAGGTAGAGTGATCAGGAGTTCTGTTGATATACAGTACTTGCAGAATGATTTGAATAGGCTGGAACTGTGGGCATGTGAAAATGGATATCAGTTCAATATCAGTAAATGCACACACTTTGGTGCGATCAGGTATCTAATGTCGTATTATATTGGTGGGATTATGCTAGAAGAAACTGACCAGGCTAGGGGAACCTTGGGGCGTTAGTATATAGGAAGTTGAAGTTCGAGGACCATGTGGCAAAGATTGCAAATACAACTCAAAAGATAATTGCATTGCTGAAATAAATTTCACATGTAAAGATAAGGCGGTCATTTTGTCTCTTTGCAAGCCATGATAAGACCTCATTCGGTGTGCAGTGTGCAGGTCTGTTCTCCTGGTTTCCATTGTGATTCTGATATAGCGGATAGAGTGCAAAGGAAAGTGTTAAAGTTGATATCAGGATTGCAGAATACTGATTATGAAGACAGATTGAGAAATTGTAGACTGCAGACACTAGCAAAGAGGTAAAAGAGGGGTGATATGATTGAGCTTTACAAACGTCTGAGAGTCGCACAGGATTTCAGTTGATGAATATTTTCATTTTATGGAGGATGGAGGGAAAGGACAAGAGGGCATCTTTGGAAGCTAAGAATGAATGCTGCTAAGACAGGGATGATCTAGATTTTTCTCTCAGAGTGGTGCATAATTGGAATGGATTGTCATCGGATGTTGTGTGTATGCATTCAAGAATAAGTATGATAGCTGGTGTGTGTGTGTGTGTGTATGTAGTATGTGGCCTCTCTCGACCTGACTCCTTGGAGGTATCACTTAATAATAAAATTAGGTCATTTAAGAGTCAGAGCTGAGTTTTTTTCTTTTCATGGTATCTAAAAGTTCACTTGATTTCCCTATTTGTTCCAGTACTTCTTGAATGGGCATTTTTGCAGTTCCAAAAAAATTGAGTCAAGATCTGAATCAAGAGATAGCACTTATCAAGAATGAGGATATCATAATGGTTTTATGATATATAAAAGAAAAATAAAAGAGAAATAATAAAGAGGTTATGTAAAACAGAAATAACATCCGAAAAGGAAGATAAAATACAATAAAATGAAATATGCAGAAGAACTCTTTACTGACAGAAAATACTTATGAACAGTTAGATGGTAAAGCCTTATAGAATACCAGCAGAAACAGTAGTTATTAGAAGGCAACAACATTGCTATATTAGTAAAGCTATTTAATAATATCTACGATATAAGCATAATTCCTCAAGACTGGTTACAATTGACCTTCTTCATGATACTTAAAAAAGCAAATGCCAAAACTTGTAATGATAAAATGATCAGTCTAATGGTCATGTTCTCAAAATTTTTCTGAAAATAATTCAAAAAAGAATATATAGAAAATGTGAAGATAACTATCAGTGATAGCCAATTCAGCTTTAGAAGTGGTTTGGGAACAAGAGAGGCTCTTTTCTGTTCTCAAATCTTATTCCAAAAAAAATAAAAAAATGTAGTGACCAAAACAAGGAAGTATTCATTTGCTTCATTGACTCTGAGAAAGCATTTGAAAAAGTCCAATTACTAAAATAATTGAATTATTAAAAAGAATTGAATTAGATAGTAAGAATATTAGGATCCCTGAAAACTTACAGTGGAACCAAAAGGAATCTGTTCAAGTTGATGACATTATGACAGACTCCATTAGCATCAAAAGAGGAGTAAGATAAGTATGTGTGCTGCCACATATACTCAGAAGCCATATTTCAAAATATGTCATCAGTAATATCTGATATGCTAATGACACAGATCTCCTGGCTGACAATATTCAGGATCTTCAAAATCTTCTCAAACCGGTGAACAAAGAGAGTGAAAAAATGGGATTAAGAATAAATATCACGAAACTAAATTCATGGTCATATGCAAGAAATCAATTTTTAATTCAGCACTTTCTTTAAATGGGGAAACAAATAGAAAGAGTGAATTTAAATAATTTAAATTTAAATATCTTGGATGTTGGTTAAATGAAGAATGCAACCCAGAAATGGAAATAAAAGAGCTGAAATGGCAGAAAAAAATTTTCTCCTGATGAAATCAACACTGTGTAATGGCCATTTAAATTTAGAGCTTTGAGTACACATGGATAAATGCTATGTATGGTCTGTACTGCTGTGTGGTGCAGAAACTTGGATGTTGAAGACAACATCGATAAAAAAAAACTTGAAGCCTTTGAGATGTAGTTATACAGACGAATGTTAAAAATCCCACAGATAGCAAAAAATGTCCAATCAAGTAGCACTGGAACAAACAGAGAAATCATTTGTTCCAGTACTACTTGAAATGGAGAAACCCATCTCATGAGTAAGACTAAAAAAAAAAAAAAAGTGTAACATCTTTCTATAGAGAAAACTGTTACATTTTTTTTTTTTTTTTTAGTCTTACTCATGAGAGATTGTAAACTTAGAGTAAATTAGTACAATTTCTTATATATTTTTTTACTTCTTTTTTTAAAAGCAATCTAAAAACTCTGCTCCAAAGATCACATGTAGAACTTATTCAAGCCACTGTAGCCTCCAATAAATGGTATGGTAATACTTAGTGAATGAATTATGATGGGCTAGAAATTTGGAACACAGTAATGAATACAGTTTGGTTGGCTTTGGTTGGCTAAAATTACATACGTTATCTTTGTAGGGCATAATCAGATATCGCGCCAGCTGGTGCTCTGCATGATTATACAATTCCTCCACTGTTCTTCAGATGGAGTAAGGATGAACAGGGAATAGTCAGTTACTGAAACTATCTCAGCAGAAATAAAGATGAGCATCAACAAAAAAATAAGCAGAACTAGAATTAAAGAAGTAGCATGCCAACATATTTTTTATACACGCATGTGTGTGTGTGTGCATGCCATGCAATACACATGCACACATCACAAAAGTACCTATGGGGAATTTATTAAGAAGAAAGAATGAATCTGATATCATGTGTCTTGAGTAACTAGAGGAAATAGTCCTTGGAAAAGGCAGCATAAGAATTCCAAAGAGCAAAGTAGAGAGAACAAAAGAGGAGAATGAAAAGTTACTTCAGTGGCTGTTTGAAACAAAGCTGTGTATGCTGATCAGTGGCTACTTGTGTTTGTAGATGTTTATGGAAAGTGGTAGGAATGGATAGAAACCTGATATCTCTCTCTCTTGCAGAACATCAATGACAATGCAGAGGCTGCTGTGAAAAACTGTGGAGAAATAAGATGGTTCTGGACAACAAGAGTCACAAGGGGAATTGCAATTCAAGGTACGAAAATAAACAGTTTGCGATCTGCAAAGAACATTGTCATTACTGAATAATGATGAAGAGGAACTAGAAAGAATAGTGCTGAAGTTAAGTGAAGAAGGAAGAGATATGAGTTGATAATGAGCATCGATAAAACAAAAACAATGATATTCAGAGAGAAGAGAATCAAAAGTAAATAAAGGTCAATGAACAAGAGCTGAAAGAGGTTAGGAACATCACATATCTAGGCAACATGACACATGATTTAGACCATAAAAAAAGAGATAAGATCTTGGATAACGAAAGCTAAAGGAAATCTGCAGGGACAAGATATGGAAAATTAAATCAGTGAGCCTTCCCATAAAGCTGAGACTGCTAAAAACATGCATGTTCCTCCCAAGTGCTCTCTTTGGCTGTGAGACATGGGTAATGATCAAAGAATCTGTGAGACAAATGTTGGCTTTTAAAAGAACATGGTATAGAAAGATTCTATGAATTGAATGGGTGCAAAAACTAACAAATAAAGAACTTTATTGCAAAGTAAACTGCAAAGGAAATCTAATGCAGAAAATAATTGAGAGGAAATCTAATGCAGAAAATAATTCCGAGGAAACTAGTTTTTTGGACATATCTGCAGAAGAGATAACAGTAGAAAGATCAAACATGGATGCTTGATACAGTGGGTGGTATAAACAGAAGAGGACAACCAAGGCAAGAGTGGATAGACAATGTGAAAGAGGGGTGTAGAAAGAGTTTGAAGGATTTGAGTCACCTGGACAGAGAGAAATGGTGAAATAAGCATTGGACCTTTTGGCAACTGATGATGAAGTGGTAGGAATGATGAAATGAGTTTGGTGAAACAGTAGCCAGGAAAATATCTGTGTATGCTTGTGTGGGAGAGGGGGAAGGCCCATAAGGGAGAGTGACACAATGCAATATCCTAAAAGTATGAACAGAATTCTAAGTTTTGCAAATTTGGGAATTCCATGGTGTCAGTAGTACCTGAAGGCACAATAGTATCATCTTTTTAATGGAGAAACAGGTGGCTGTGGATGTGATCTCTTTATGCAAGAATGGTTTGAGGAGCAGCTGAAGTCCTGAGAAGAATAACTTGATCATAACTGGAGATCTAAACATTATTGAAGGTAAGGTAGAATAATGAGACCTTTCCAATAAGAAATGAAAGAGCTGTTTTGTGGCATTAAAATTTACTAAGTAGCTCTCATCCCCATTTGAGAGAGAGATTCAGTGTTTCAGACATTGGTTATGGAAGAACTTGAAGTTTGGATCATATAAGCAGTAGAAACTTCATCAAATTGAGAAAACAAATAGAGTACACTGTTTCAGCAGTTGGATTAGTGAGACTAAGAAAATCAAAATATTTGGATTTTTTTAAGCAATAAGCTGATTTGGTAATGTATAAAATTTTAAAATGGATCCCAGTATTTAGAGATGAACTGCCCATGCAATATACATATATTACAGAAGAAAAAGTGAAATCATTTTAAAACAAAACCTATGGAATAAGAGAGAAATTAGTCGGAACACTAAATTAGCTGTATACAAGACAGTGTTCAAACCAGTTTTAACTTATGGATCTGAGAGCTGGGTCAGAAGTAAAACATTTGACCAAAGACTACAGACCGGAGATATGAGAGTTCTGAGAAAGATTAGAGGTGTGAACAGATGGCATCAATGGCAATATCACATTAAAAACGAGGATATTAGGAAAGAACTTGACATTGTCAGCATCCAGGAATGCATTAGCAGAGCTAATCTCAGGTGGTATGGTCACTTAAATAGAATGGGTGAAGAAAGATTAGCAAAACAAGTGTTCTCTGCCAGATTGGCAGGAAAACGACCCAGAGGAAGACAAAGATATAGGTGGATTGATGCTGTACAAAGTGCCTTAGATGATAGAAATATAAGATCTGATAATGTTGGAGTCTTGACAAGGAACAGACTGGAGGAAAATTGTAGATTGGAAGATAGTAATGATGTAAATTTTTCATGTAGTACTATCATATCCTGGACACCCCTTGAAGGTACATCGCAGGAATTTGATGATGATGATGAACTAAACCTTGGAGATAACATTAAGAAACTGTGAAGAGAACAGTGACTGATTCAGTGGGGGAAAAAAAAGCTAAATGGTAGATTAGGAAGTTAAAGAGAAAGTCCTGGAAAAGAAGAAAGAACATTGAAAGTTCCTAACAATTAAGTCAAAATGTGCTCTAAGATAATATATAAAAAATATAAGAAAGCAAGGCAATGTAAAAGTAGCGAAGAAAAAGTTATGGGAAGACTTAAGAAGAAAAAATATCAGAATATCAGAAAGGAAGCAAAATGTTCAGAGGATATTAACATGCTTAGAAATGAAGGAAAGAGTGTTGAAAAAGGAATCAAAAAAGATAAAAAGAACAAGATATTCTAGGTGTCTGGAATAATAACTTTGAAAGACTATTAAATGAAACAAGAAGTGACAGAACAGAGGTAAAAAATATTTATGAGGGATGCAATCAGGAGTACTTATCAATACTTGAGGGTCAAAATCCTGAATGTAATGTTGAAAGGCACATGGAGAAGATGATACCCAAGAAATGATCAAATAAGAACTAAGAGTTTCATAGTGGCTGCACTGCATAATTAAGAAGGTATGGTCAGAAGATTAAATTCCAGATGATT
Source organism: Typopeltis vanoorti (assembly GCF_054136105.1). NCBI lineage: Eukaryota > Metazoa > Arthropoda > Arachnida > Uropygi > Thelyphonidae > Typopeltis > Typopeltis vanoorti. The sequence continues at coordinate 69,511,369 of NC_143571.1, read as the reverse complement.
GGAGTAGAGCTCTCATAGTATCAATCCATTAAAATGAAAATAAAACTGAATGTGCCAATTACAAAAGCAACTATTGTGTGTTCCTGGTAAGATTTATACAACCATACTGAAAAGAGGCTATGAGAAGCTGTGAAAAGGAAACTTGGGAAAGAACAAGCTGGTCTCGTGACAAACAGAGGTTGTCAAGATCAGATATTCAATTTAAGACAAACAGTTAAAAAATCATGGGAATATAACGAAGATTTGTATTTAAGATCTGGAAAAGGTACCAATAGAAAATCTATTCAAAACACTATTGTTATATGGTGTAAACTGGACATTACATGAGCAATACTTAAGTCTATAATTAAGTTGTAATTCAGCAGCTAGAACTGAAGGAGATACATAGAAAGATGGCCTGATGAAAAATCGTGTAAAAAGGATACCCACTAGATGTACTGCTTTTCATCATGATGGAAGTAATCTTAGCTATTTGTTTTACCAAGATGATATTATATTTCTGAATAAATTCAATTAAAGTCTCATGATTTTTTAACAAATTTAAATAACTGCTGTAACAAATTTGGTATGAAAATCAGTAATAAAAAGAAAAAGCAATGAAAATATGTAAAGAATAAGTAAAACATTTCAGCTATTTAACCAGAAACAAGAGAAAACATGCTGATATGGTTGGAAGTCAATTGAATAAATTTATAAGAAATAAGAAAATGATCAAAACACTAAAATAGTTGTATACAAGACAGTTTTTTGAAAACAATTTTTTAACTTATAGATCTGAGAGCTGTGTGAAAACAAAACAGTTGATATGGGAAAATCGAACTAAGGAGAAAACAAAAAGAAGGAAAGTGCAAGTCATAAGTTATCTATCAATGAATAATAATGATAATGGTAAAAATGATAATAGTAATGTAAGCCAATTGTAATGTAATGTTAAGTTAACATGAGTCAATTAAAATAAGAAAAAATAAGTCATATGGTACGGTGATTCAATAATTAAATTTATGCTTGATGAAGGAGTCACAACACTAAGCTTCCCCGGAGCTAAAATAAAGGATGTAACAAATGCAACAGAGACACAGAAGATAAAAGTAAAAGAGAGGGTAATGCTAATCAGAAGTAATGATTTTAGTAGAGAACAAACATGATATGAGAGAGGACATGAGAAAGTAAAATGGTTTGTTCATTACCGAGATATGGCAGTAATGAGTTAAGGAGGGACATGATAGCAAATGACTCAATGCAGAGGCTATGTAGAAAAAATGGGCGTGAATTTTTTGGATGTGTAAAGTGAGCTTGATGTTAGAAAAGAATGCTATAAGAGGGATGAACTAGACTTGAATGGATTTAGCATCAGGTGCCTAGAAAAAGTACTTATTAAAATGGTCATGAAAAGTAGATCTTGGAAGGAATGCCATGGATGTGTACATAGGTTCAGTTAGGATGTGCAGACATAACAGTGACATTCCAATGACCATGGTTATAAATCTGCTGAGGGAATCACTATGCTTTGGGTTTTTTGTGTGTCTGGATAGGGAAAAGAGAAAATTGCTTGACTGATCCAAGCACACTGTAGATTAAGTATAAGAAAAAGTGAGGAGGGAACTTATTATGTTTATACACAAATGCCAGGAGCATCAGGAACAAAGGGGATGAGTTTGTTGCTTTATTGAATATGTGGCCTAAGATTCTCAGCATTAGTGAAATCTGGGCCAAATGTAGTAAGTGCAATCAAGTGTAAACGATACAGTATTTTTAGGAATGACAAAAGAAATAGAAGAGGATGGAGAGTACTACTAATGATATCAGTAAAGATCAGATATTTGGCTTTAGTCCAGTTAGGATAGAAATATTTGAAAGCAATAATGGTAATAATATTCCATGTAGTATACTAAGTTTGAAGCTACCTGGATGAAATATACGGTGGGTGTTGCTACACACCTGGTGGCTTATTTGCTGGGGATAAAGAAATGTATCACCAAATTACTCTGATGAGAACTAAATGAGTAAATTATTAGGTGTGACTTAAATTATTCAAATATTGACTGGGTTGCAGAGAAAACCATGGTAAGAATAAAGGAGAAATTACCGAAGTGTTGCGAGACAACTTTCTCATACGACATGTGAAAGAAGAAATTTAAGTGTTAGATTTGATCTGCATTAGAAAATCTCTAGTAAGGATGTGACTGTTTGGCCATCAGTTGGTGACAGTGATCATGTTGAACTGACCTGGCAAGTAGCCAACTACAGTGGTACCTTGGTTTGCGAACATAATTCGTTCCGGAAACGTGCTCGTAATCCAAAGCACTCGTATATCAAAGCGAATTTCTCCATAAGAAATAATAGAAACTCAGATGATTCGTTCCAAAACTCAAAAATATTCATATAAAAATGATTAATACAAAATACATAAAGTAATCGAATTTATTAATTACATTACAATTACATATTACAGTAAATACAATTAATTGTATTGGGTAGAACAACTTTCATTGTCACTAACGGAATCCCTGCTATCCGTCTCATTACAATTAAAAACTTGCTGCGGCAGGTAACACTTAGAAACCATGAGCTTCTGAAACTCGGCAACGAACGCCACAGCTGCCTTTGTGTCCGAACTCGCAGCCTCTCCATGCCTCACAACACTATGGATGCCACTACTTTCAACCCTTTTCTTCATTGGGGCCATTGTCATAGTACAGTTACTAAAGAACAGTCACTACATTTGGACACAAAATAAAAAAAAAATGCTTTACGCACGCACACGTGGTCACAACGCCAGTCAAAATGTACCTCATTCGTATAGTCAACCAATGTTGACTATACGAATGAGGTATGCCAACTGAGACCACACATGCGAGACGTTTACTCACAATCCCGAGCGGCTTGTGATCACATGACGCTCGGCAGACAACGCGTATGGGTAATACAGTACTCGTATTGCAAGACGTCGCTCGTTTATCAAGTTAAAATTTATTAAAAATTTTTGCTCGTCTTGCAAAACACTCGCAGACCAAGTTACTCGCAATCCAAGGTACCACAGTATATGAATGTTTCAATCAGGAAAAATTTATATCACCTAAAACCTGAACTAAAACCTTTAGTTCAGGTTTTGGACACTCGATTTGGACACAAAACCTTGTGGTGTGCTTAGCTGTTAGATATACAGGGATATCAGATGAAGAGAATAGGCTGGAAGTTGGGAGTTAGACGTTTAAACTGTACTTTGTACTGACTTAAACCCCAAACAAATACAATACAATTAAATGTTAGGTTAGCTGAAAAGTCACGAAGTACTTTTTTTTGTGTGTGTGTCCACTCACAAAAGTTTGTATGGCAACAGTGCATTAGCACTATGGTAGGGCTAAAGATTTTTTATTTATTTTCTTATGCACCAGCAATGAAATTCATCTCCCACCTAAAGACATAGATATCTATGTTTACAGCAGGATTAAAACCTATAAAGCCTATAGCCTGTTGGTGGAGAGGATGGTCTGAAAAGTTTTCAGCCTCAACCATAGATGGCAACACTATCGGCAAGCATTTTTTTTTTTTTCTAAGTTGGTAGATTTCACATAAGCATCCATGTGAAATCACAAGTCATTCTATCAAGTAGTTTGTTTTATTCAGCTGTCTAAAGCAAAAGTGTTGCTATATACCTTGAAATGGATAAAATTGAGTATAGGATATATTCAATATCCTATACTCGGCAGCCCATTTCTTAATTGTCGAAAATGAAGGAGAAGAGTGCCCATAAACTTTTATGAACTTCAAATGAATTTCTTTTGCCGTTATAAAATTCTTTGTAAAAGAAGGTTTTTAACGCCAAAAGAAATTCATTTGAAGTTCATAAAAGTTTATGGGCACTCTTCTCCTTCATTTTCGACAATTAAGAAATGGGCTGCCGAGTTTAAACATGGCCATAACAGCCTTGAAGATGATCCATGGCAAGGACATCCAAAACGTGTAACAACACCAGAAATCAGTGATCAAGTGCACAATATGGTATTGGATGACTGGCGAGTCAAAGTGCGTGAAATTGCTGAGACTACAGGCATTTCAAAAAAAAACGTATAGGATATATTTTGCATGAAGAATTGCAAATGAAAAAGCTTTGCGCAAGATGGGTGTCACGCTTGCTCACAGCAGATCGAAAACACAAAATATATCGAAAATCTCTGAACAGTGCTTGTAGCATTTTAACAAGAATAAAACTGATTTTGTGAGTTGATTTATTACTATGGATGAGACTTGGATTTATCATTACACACCAGAAACCAAACAGCAGTGAAAATAGTGGACAGAAGCCAGTTGTTCAGCGCCAAAGAAGACAAAGTCGGTTCCATCAGCAGGAAAGGCCATGGCATCGGTGTTTTGGGATGCTAAAGACATTTTGTTTATTAATTATCTTGAAAAGGGTAAAACAATAACCGGGGAATATTATTCCGATCTTCTAACCATACTAGACGAAAAAATTCGTGAGAAAAGACCCAGTTTGTAGAAGAAAAAAATCATCTTTCATCAGGACAATGCACCTGCCCACAAAGGTGTTTTGGCAATGGGAAAATTAAGAGATCTGCACTCTGAATTGTTGGAACATCCACCCTATTCCCCAGATTTGGCTCCCTCTGACTTGTATCTCTTCCCAAAACTAAAACTTTTCCTTGGTGGTCAGCATTTTTCTTTGAATCAAGAGGTGATTGCAGCTGTAGAGAGGTATTTTGCAGATCTTACTGAGAACCACTACAGGGATGGGATAATGGTGCTGGAGCATTCATGGAATAAATATGTTAGTTTTAAGGGAGATTATGTTGAAACATAAAAATAATTTTGAAATTATAAATTTGTGTTTTCATTGCTAGGCTGAGAACTTTTCAGACCACCTTCGTATTATAATTTTTTAAGATGTTATATTCAAGCAATGATGATCAGCGAAAGCAGAGGATGTAGCAACATTATTCAACACTAAAGATGAAGATAAACTTGAATGTAGGCCAATTTCAAGCAGATGCTCCAGACAAATTTCAGAGCAGGAAGTTACATAAGAAGGCTGATTTATGCCTACTGGCCCAGAGAAGGTAATAGGAAGAAATATAAGTTTTTAGAGTCCGTTAAGAGAGAGAGAGAGAGAGAGAGAGAACATAAATGATAAAGTACGAAATGAATCTTGGATTATACAGAAAAGTTCTGAGAAAAATTTAGAGAAAAAGGCATACCTAATAATAAGCAGCCAATGGAATCTATTTAGAACATTGATGGTAATTACTAAGCACCATAATCTAATATAGGGATATGTATAAATCCACATGGAGAGAAGCCATAAGAAGTCTTAGTGATTGTGATATTGTTGATAGTGATATCTTCAAACTGGTTCAGGAAAAGGAATACAGGAAGTGATTACAAATTAGTTTTGAGTAGGATAAAAAGGTATAAAGTTCAGGTGTCCACATTGCTAAACTTGTGACACCATCACAATGATCAGGAGGACCTTGCCGTGCAGAAGCAATGAAGTTATGGATCCTTTATATAAAGCCTTGATCAGTCCACACATAGGAACTACTGTGTGAGATCTAATCATCTGGTTTTCAGTGGAATGAAGATATCTTAGAGAGAGAGAGTCCTCTGTCTCCACCTTTGGCAAACTATTTTTTGAACCATTTGGAAGATACCTTGTTCTCATTCATTCATCCCCAACCCTCTTACTGGTTTCGTTATGTTGATGATATTTTTGTTGTTTGGCCTCATTCTGAAATGAACTTATCACTTTCCTACAACGGATCAATAGCCTTCATCCACGCATTCGAATTGAAGTAAGAAAGATGGTTTGATATAAAACCAGGTCTCAGAGAAGAGAGCATGCCATCTTCGCTGTTAATCATTTTTATGGATCACATTATGAAAGAGCATCATCATCAATTTCCTGATATGTACCTTCAAGGGATATTTAGGGTACCATGACAGCACTATATGATTAAGTTTACATTATTATTAATCTCCTATCAACAATCTATTACTTGTGAACACTATGAAACGCATTATGAAAAAGCATGGTATTAAAACTGGAAATATCATACAAATGCCATACTCTTAAATAAGTCCACTACCAGTCTTCAAAAGTTTTTAACTGAAGTGAATAACTAATGTAATAAATTTGGTATGAAAATCAGTTATGACAAAACACTATGATAAAAAGAGAGGAATGTGAAAACCATCAAATGCATTCATCAGTAGAGGACTATATAAATAAGAACATTTCAGCAATTTAGGGATAATTTTAGTGAAGTTGACAAATTAAATTATTAGTAAGCAGATAACAGCAAGCCAATAGAATAAATTATGTGGAGTAAAAGTGAGAAAATTAGCTAAAAATACTACCAACACTAAAATGCCAATTATAATATGTGAATCTGACATCTAAATTTAAAATAAAACAATCAAACATCTGTCAGACCCACATGCTAAAATCAGTAAAATTGAAGCAAACTGAAGAGATATAGTTATTTGATTCTTTTTCTATAGTGAAGTGTGTTTTAGGACACACTGTTTAAATGCCCTAAAATGTATCTAATGTGTCTGGGCCATTTGGCAAAATAATAAACTCATCACCTATGTAGTACAGCTACACTAAAGGTTTTGAATATAGCTGTGTTGAAATTTTTTTTGAGTGGTAGGGAGAGGAGAATCTCATTAGGTATATATATATCATTATTATTATTACTGTATGGATACCTCTATGCAGTCCAAAGATTCTGTGAGAGACCCAAACTAGCCACAAAATCTTTCATACCCTTGAACCCATTAACAGACAAAGTGCTTACAACTGACACTGGTAATCCATTCCATTCATTCACAACTCTCCAAGAGAAAAATCTACTCCTCACACCCCTACTAACAATACTTTCCAGGGATGATCTCTTATTCAGCACCCTCTAGCCAAGTTGCTGAAACATTTCAGCAACTTGGCTAGAGGGTGCTGAATAAGAGATCATCAATCCTATAAAACCCTTTAAGTAATAAATTAAAGATACCAAGAAATTATATACTTGGTTTAATCCTTTATCCAAGTGTAAGTAAACAAAGTTTATGCCTGAAGTATTTTCAGGACTGGGGCAACTCATATAAGGAAGCTAAGTTTTAAAACATTTAAGTAACTTAAATGTTTCTATCATATTCCCTCTTTTTCACCTATCAGCTAACTTGTGCAATCCACATCCTCAATTTATCCTCATAAGGTACATTCCACAGATCACTCACCAACTTGGTCACTGGCCTCTGAATCTTTCTCTACCACTTCCTCATTCCCAAGAAACCCAGGAGTAGAAGTGGTAGAGAAGATTCAGAGGCCAGTGACCAAGTTGGTGAGTGATCTGTGGAATGTACCTTATGAGGATAAATTGAGGATGTGGATTGCACAAGTTAGCTGATAGGTGAAAAAGAGGGAATATGATAGAAACATTTAAGTTACTTAAATGTTTTAAAACTTAGCTTCCTTATAGGAGTTGCCCCCGTCCTGAAAATACTTCAGGCACAAACTTTGTTTACTTACACTTGGATAAAGGATTAAACCAAGTATATAATTTCTTGGGGTCTTTAATTTATTACTTAAAGGATTTTATAGGATTGATGCAGAGGAAATGTTTCAACAACTTGGCTAGAGGGTGCTGAACAAGAGATCATCCCTGGAAAGTATTGTTAGTAGGAGACCTGACCACAGTAATCTAGATGTGAACGTATCAAGGTAATGTGAACATACCTTATAAAGAGGAATAACAACTTCCTTTTATCTCTATTTGTTTGTGTGTTCTTCGACAGCAAAGTAAGCTTATGAACTAACTTAGCAACTTTAGCAATGTGCCCTCTAAAACGTCAACTCTGTCTATCACCACCCCATCAATATTTTTAGCTTTCCATGTAAAATAATCTGCATATTATGCAATGAATTTGAATAATTCAAAAATGTAAGTTGCGCTAATGATTACGTGTTTATTTTTAATGGCACCAGTAAATAAAGATGTTTACAAATATGATCTTATATTCAACACCAACCATATCTGAATTTTTGAGGATGAAGTGCTTTTAAATATAGTTTTAAAATGAACAGAATCTTTCTTTATAAAAAAAGGATAGAGATGATGTGTGTGAATATGTGTGGAGGGGGGGGGGGGGGGTTCTAATTGATAAAATCTTATAAGCAACTATCTCCTTATAACAACTAATAATAAGTCTCAACCAAAAGCCTATAAGCACAATGCTAATTTAAAGGCAATTCACTATAGTAAAACCATCTGCTATAACAAAACTACTCCTGTTGTCCTATGAGTTTGCCACAAATTATTTAAAGAGGGGTAGAAGGTACTGAATATGTGCATCTTTTGGAGATGAGATGCCATATATCTGGAGTAAATGAATGTGTAAATCTTCAGCTTATTTGATCTATTTATGCCAAGAAGTAACTTTTTATTCCCCTTCAGGAATTTCCAAATCTTTTTCTTTTGTGTGTATTTATTTAGTGCTGTTATTTCTTTTTTGTGGAAAGCTGATTCAGACTGTAGTTTTAGTAAGGATATTTGCATTTAAATAATTACTTAGCAACTATGTGGGATGACTGTACTACTATGTTCAATGTTCACTATTATATCTAATTTAGATATCTGGAAAAAAAAAAAAAAAAAAAAAAAAAAAAAAAAAAAAAAAAGACAGCGAAGGGGATAAATAAACATAGACCACAACATTTTTAAACTGAACATCAAATTGATAACCCTTATTTCTCTGTCCAATGAAAACACCGTCCTTTAATAAGTATATCTAGGAGTGTATACAATGCCCATGCCTGCAATTTGACTGCTATAGAGAGAGATCTCTAAACATTTGTCTTGAAGAACGTAAGAAATACATATAAGTCAGAACTGGTAAACTATTCATTAGACATTCCTTCACATAGGATTAAATAAAATATCAATATACATAAAGGAAATTACTGTTTCCTATCTAGATTATTCCTGGTATCCCATATCTTATCCCTTTCTAATGGATCTTTTTATAATTTTCAGATGTAAATTTTCTTTGTGTGGGCATGTACCTTGATAGAGTAGGCCACAAGATTACAAACTAGCTGATTAACAAGTCACCTGAATCATATCATTCTGTTTTTCTATCTGAACTAACTACTTTAACAGCCATTTAAATTTTTAGTTTAGTTTATTGCATCTTTGAATAAAAGATATATGTCTCTACATATAGTAGACTAATTATTCCCCTAAAGGATGCTGGTTTCACTAAATACAAAAAAGAAGTGGTGACAAGAAGGAAAAAGCTAGAACTCCGGTACTAGAGACAAACATGATCTCTAATAACATATTTATTATATTAATAACATATGGTGATCTTTCAGATAGGGATCACCAAATAGTGAACTGTGATCTACATCTGAACTGCAATCACTTTTTCAGATACTGTGGGTGATTTACAAAGAAGACAAAAACAGGTGATATCTCATTAAATAATAAGCATAGGATGTTATATTCAGAAAATAAGAATTAAGGAAATCAAGAAGCAGCGATAGCATTCAACACGAAACATGAAGATAAACTTTTTCATTGGAAGGCAGTTTCAAGTGGAATGATGTAAATTCTGTTCTGTGGTATGCTTATGCTGCATGTTTACACTTATTCTGTGTTATGCTTATTCACGCCATGAACCCAAATCTTATGCTGATCCGCACTGTGCCATGCAAGCATATTCACTTTATATTCTATGCCTGTATACTTTTGTCTGTATAAAGTGTTTTCTTTTGGCTGGTTTGCCTGTTTTGTGGAATGAAAAAGGTGAATTTTTTTTTTTTTTTCCCAGAAGCAAAACTACATATGTTCTTCACAACCTAGATAGGACTGAACCCATGTCTTTCCAACAAAAGGATATTGTTATGTTATGGGTATTATGCCTGCAACTATTATAAATATGAAAAATTATGATAAATATGATAAACAATAACTTATCATATTTATTATTTTTGTGGTGTTATGAGTTAATACTCTTAAGATGAAAATATTACCAATAAAATGAATTCTGGAAATCAGAATTCATTTTATTGGTAATATTTTTTCTTCAAAATATGGAATTAAATCTTAGTCTTTGTACATTGGATGGTCCATGTCTTTTAGACATGGATTTCATATTTTTGCAGATGTCCCATCTGCAAAAATATGAAAATGCATATGTGGTTGATATTTTAAATGTCATATATCAATAAAATAAACTTTTCACACACACACACACACACACACACACACACACACACACACACACACACACACACACACACACACACACACACACACACAGTACGTGTCTTATTAAAACAGAATACCATTAGCCTTCCTCTGGATATGGCAGGATGTACATTTTGTAAAGAGCCATCCACTTCTTCAAATACCTCTGCAGACCAATAAGCACAGTTAATGTGGATCCAGTCATCCTGACCGCAGTACAATAAACGACCACAAGCCTAAAATATAAATCCTGTTAGTCATTATTATTACATATCTGAAATGAAAAAAAAACCTGCACATCCATTCAGCACAGCACTATATTTTAAAAAAAAATGAAAGTTGAATAACTGTGCAACAGAAAATCACACAACAAAATCAAATCCCAACCATGATAATCATGTTTTATTTATTATTATTTTTATGTTTAAGATGCTCCAACCCACAAAAGGTTGTAAACTAATAGCACATTAGTATCATGGGAGAAACACTGCTCTAGAGATCTATAATAAATGATAAATTCACTGGGGAATGAAATTCATCTCTTACCAAAAGACAATCCCAAACATCCATGCACATAGCAGGATTCTTAGCTGAAGTCCAGTGGTTAGAGAATGGATACATTAACCTATAAGCCAACCCAGGCTGGCTGTTATTCTTGAGATAAGAATAATCATCACAAATTCCTGATATGTACCCTTAACGGGTGTATGTAAAAAGTTTGCATTATGATTTGCTTCCTACCAATCTGCATATTAGTTTGTTTATCTGTCAAGACTAATATATTGTCAGATCACATACTTTTGTCTTCTAAAGCACTTTTAACTAGTCAGTCCACTTAGTTTTCTTCTAGGTCTTCTCTTCCACATCTTGGCATCAAACATATGCTTTGCTAATCTTTCCTATCCCATTCTATTTAAGTGACCATATATCACCTGATATTAGCTCTCATTCTTGAATGGTAAGAGTGTGATATTCCTTCTTAATATCCTCATGTTTAATATGATTCTGCAAATGATGCTATTTGTTCACCTCCCCTCCCTCTAATGCTTCCATGTTTCTCCTAGTCCACATAATAATCTGCTAGAGTTGGAAAAAGAAGACCCTAAATATGGAATAATTTGAACAAAATATTCTTAAGACTTTATCTGGGACAGATATGTTGATAACATTTTTGTTGTCTGGAACTCTTCCTTTTTAGAACTTCATGAATTTCTATATTAATTCTATAAACCCAAGAATTAAACTTACCATTGAACTAAAAGACAACAAATGCCTTTCTTTTTTGGACATTCTCATTTAGGTCAACCTAATGGCGGTCCATAGCTCTCTGTATACTGAAAAAGACCTCATATTGGTAAATACATCAATGCTGCTTCACATCATCACCTATGTCAGAAATATGGTGTGATTAAAATATTAGTTCACTGTGGACATAAACTATGCCCTAATGGTTTTCTTTTAAATAAATAACTGTCCTATATCAGAGCTCCTTTAATCTCTGATTGATACAATAACAAAATAATTAATAACTATGGCCTCCATCCTAATCCTGCTCAAAAAGTTTCTAGAATTCCATTCTATATGTAAAGGGAGTGTAAGAGAGAAATGCGAGACTTCTTTGCCAATCGACTTACAAGTTTCTTCTGTCCAGCTTGAAATAAATTCTTCCCAGACTCTCTGAAACAAAAATATCCTCTCTTTCTCATCTTGGAGTTTACAGAATCCAGTGCTCATGTGGCCTTTATCATCAGATTCATCTAAAAGAACATCAAGATTATGTTCCACTTCATTAGACTGAATTCGTCAGCCATACCTTATCCACTAGGCATAGAATTCACTGGAATAAAACTTCTGTCTTACACAAATTTATTTTTTGATAGATTATACAAACAAAGTTGTGAAACACACATTTATAGACTGAACATTAACAAAAAAAGACTGTCTTAAACTTTTACAATTTTGGGAAGTCATCCTAAGTAATATTCCTCATGCATGTGTTTCAAGTAGTATTTATCTAAATGTTTCTTTGAATTCTAATAGTTGTAGATAGAATTATCCTCTTACAGTTAATATCATACATTGTCAACATGTACTTCCATTTTAATTGTTCTAATTTTATTTATCTCTTTTTGTCTACATATACTGACAATGGTTTGTAAATCTAGATGAAAATGGTGCAAGCATGAAATCATATTTTTCCCTTAAGTCTTTCTGCTACTGTTTTTTTTTTCTTTTATCATTATGTCATCTGCTTATATCTTGATATTTAGTTCCAAGGGTTCCAGGTTCCATATTTGATCTTTAGGGCTTGGCTCCTGGATTATCTAACCATTAGCCTATGTACAGTACTATTGTTTCTAAGAGTTTACAGCCTTTCATAGGTGGTGGAATCTGTAAAAGACTCAGTTGAAAGAGCATACAACTACCTCGGCATTTCATTTTACATCTAAATGTCTTTCTATATACCCAATTAATCTTAACAGCCAATTTAGAACTTAAGTACAATACATTTATTATATTATATAAAGTTCCATTTACAATATGAAAATATACTGCTTTCAACAGCTTTTCCTTGGTACTTTATTCTATGCTTTTCAAGATCAATAAAGCTTAACTACATATTCACACTCTATATAAGGAAATGTATGAAATTTTAAGTACAGAATTGTGTTCTACCTTTTATAGCATTGCTGACATTACAGCAAAAATAATTTAAAGATTTAAGAGCTGTCATATAAAAAAATATGAAAAGATGCTGATCATGGGCATTTTGGAATTTTAGTTATGAATTAAATAATACTAACATATGAATGTTGAAAGTTTATTTTTCACTTGGTTAGAGTATAATAAATTTAGTTTACTCCTTTATCCAAGTGTGAGCAAACAAAGTTTGTGCCTGAAAGTATCTTCAGGACTGCGGTAAGGTGGTACAACACCAGGGCAACTTGTTGCAAAGGTGGAGCAAGTTACCAACACTCCTGTCTCAGTATCTCCTATAATGCAAAACACATCTCTTTGCGGATATGTCTAATGTTATGCATTAAGAGATGGGCCACTACCCAGACTAGTTTCGACCTTTATTGAGGTCTCTTCAGTGGGAGCCAGGCCCAAGTTGAGATACCAGGCAGAAGCATTAGCAGGTCATCTCTACCTATAGGAGTTGCCAAATGGTGTGCCACCCTTTTTTAACAAATTACTCTGGATTTAGAGAAAGATGTTGAAAGTTTATTTTTCACTTGGTAAGGATTAAACTAAATTTATTATACTAACATATGAAGTGAAGCTATCAAAGATTTCAACAAATTCTTAACTTTGGCACTGTACCCACATTAGAAATTATGTGGTATACAATCAACCTCAGCTGCTATCAATGTTTTCTGAAATGTAGTCAACATTCTTATGCAATCAAATTCCTCTAAAAGCAGTATTTCACAAAAAAGAAACAGCAGTTCTTAAAAAGATTATGCAACAAGATCAAACCAAAGAAATCCTTAATAAGCCAAAGCTGCACTATGATAAATCACTTCAGATGAGACCCAAAAAAATTCAACTCAGCACCCCTCTACTTCAGCTGTCGATAGTATGAACAATCCCATGAAAATCTTAATTAGCAAAATCATAAAAACCTATAAACAAAAGTCAAATGAGATCTAATAACATACTTTTCCTTTACTGGTTCATTAGTGTATTGGACTAAAGACCACCTGCAGGATACCCTTTGTTATGCCAAGAATCAAATACCACAACCAGGTTGCTGCATGTGTTACTTTCATTCTGTGGGTCAAGCAACCACTCTGCATGTGGACTTCCGCCCACAACAACAACAACACATCAAATATAGGGATGTAAATGATTTTGGAACCATCTAAGATTGATTAGTTGGTTAAAAAAAAAAAAAAAAAAAAGAAAAGTCTTATGACATATTTAGCCAAAATCTGTCAAAAATCAAAATAATCAAAATTCAGTGCATTTTACTTATGCAAATTTATGATGCAAATATACTAACTTCAGTAAAACAACATACCTTTTACTTCTCGGTGGAACTAGTTGAAACCCAGTCTGAGAATAATCAGGAGAGTAAACATATGGTGGCAGCAATGACAGAATCATAATTAACCAGAAGATATCAGAAAAAACATGATTATTAATATTCAAGAATTTGAAAGCAGAGCTCATCTGGGCTGGGATAGTATGTTGCATAAACAAAATAAAAACTAAAAGATTAACAAAATAGGTGACTGAAGCAGAAATGACAAGAAAAGATTTAGATAAAAACCAACATATGGATAGATTGATGAAGTCACATGGGTTAGAAGTTCAAATCAGAGATAAACATATATTAGGCCAATTTGGAAGAAATCTTCCCAAGGAAACACAGGAAACTGTGTTGAATTACAATAAACAAGGATAAGGAGGTACACTAGATGATGATAAATCTAATTTTCAGATATTGCCAACACCTGAGTCTCTCTACATATGTGAAAAATCTACAGATGCATTTTTATGAAGATTTCGATGTTCCTGAAAATGTGATTCAATTTTCTCATCTCTGTGAAGAAAATCAATTCCAGCATGCACTTACCGGTATTTAATATTTCAATTCTGGATAAAACCAAAATTTTTCAAATTTTGATAACCTTTTATAAATGTTTATAAAGATCTGATAGCATTCATATTTGTGAGTAACGTATTTTCACAAATATGAATTTTATTTGGTCACAAACAACTGAAGATAAATTGCAGTGTAATAAAGAGGCAGCAAGACTGTTCCTCCTGATAAACTGGCCAGAAGAACACATATAATTAACAGACATAATATACTGGTTTCATAGTCTTAATTGCTACAGCCATATAATTTAAAAACAACCAAAAAAAAAAACAACAGCTCATCAACTTTATCCATGTTGAGCAGACATTCATTATCAAGAAATAATAAAAACTACCCCAGAAATCAAGTGAATGAGGAGTATTCACAAAATATTTCAGTCAACTAAATCTTCTCTGACTACATGCTAAAGCGGTATCATCAATCATACATTATGAACCGTATGGCATTTTAAATTAAAATAAAAACTGTGACTTACAGTATAACACACACAAGCATTTATAGTTTTTAATTATACACATAATGAATTTAATTTTTAATTATATACATAAAAGTATTTATAGTTTTTAACTGTCCGTCCCAGTATATAAAAATAACAAACTTGCAAATCAATTTATAAATTTGCTGTGGGTTTGACATATACTGACTAAAAACATGAATTAAATAGTTAAATACAAACAAAAAATGTATTTATAAAATTAGTACTCACAGGTGGCTCATCATCTCCAAGTTGACTACACAATACACATTTACGAGGATCATCAACTGTTATTCCTGCTTCATCAACTACAAAAAGGAAGTTATAACAAATGAGATTCATAATTTGTGTACACGAGTAGAGAAGCATGTATATATCATAACAGATGAGATTTCTGACCTGCATATGTAACCATAGAACATATTATATAAGTTTCATTACACCTGTTGGGACCTTTCCAAAGGTTGGTAGAGATACTTTTTTACAAATTAATAAAACTGCATCCTATTATTTAACATTCAAACTAGTTACTTGTATATCTCAGATGTGTTGACTCATTTGCTAAAATAAACTGCTTTTAACTCTTAGCTGTAATATATATACAGCCAAGAGTATATTATAATCTTACAAAATACTTAAGACACATCAACACACAAAATTAAAACTGCCTTACTGACCTAGTTATAGTACTCTTATTCATTGCAGTGTCAAGAGAAGACACCCTAGTTTAAGCTCAAGCTGAACTTTTTTTTTACCAGATGTAGTTGAGTTATACAGACAATGTCTTAAAGGTATTTTATTCTATTCTGCCCAACTGATTGTCTATACCATCGGTTCTCAACCAGTGGTATGCATACCCCTGGGGGTACATGCTAGGCTGCTCAGGGGTACACGAAAGCTAATCAGTAATGGCAGAAAAACAAGTAAAGTAAACAAAATGCAAAACGTTAGTTACTATTATTATTACATAACACACCCAGGGTCCAAAGACTCATCGATGAAAGCCACCGACTTAGTTATGGAACAATAAATGTCAGTATTTAAAAACAACTATTTTAAAAACAAGAGTAAAATTTATAGAAATGGGTTTAAAAGGGGTACACAAGTGGAAAAAGGTTGGGAACCACTGGTTTACACTTAGCAACTAAAAATCTGTAATTTCGAATCCCACTGTGGCATGAATGCTACTGATGTCTTTAGATTGTAGATGATTCCTACAATCGAATCCAGAACAACAAAGAATTAATACGTCAAGTTCCAATTCCATATATTTTCAGGATTTCAGAACCGATTTCAAGAATTCTGAAGAAATATGATTTAAAAGCCACTTATATACCTATTAACAAAATATCTACCTATTTCCCCTCTTCTAAAGATAAAACTCAACTATGTCTCTGCCTGGTGTGTATCAAGTTCCTTGTAACTGCAATCTGTCCTACTTTGGACAAACAGGAAGCTCTATAGAAAAAAGAATTCAAGAACATCAATCATACATTCGGCACAACAAATCCAATAAGTCTGGATTGGCTCAGCACTGGATAGAGACAAGCCACAACATCCTCTGGTCCGAGACTTGCCTTCTACACAAATGTCGCTATAAATTTGAATGCCTATTCAAAGAGAGTGCTGAGGCCTTACTTCAACGTCCTAACTTGAATCGAAATGACTGTATATCCTTATCAAAAATATGGGAGAGTTTAATCAGGATAACACATTAAAATTTTTATTTTTATTTATTTATTTTTTTAATTGAGACTTTTAATTCCTACATTAGTCTAGTGTTATTTATAAATTAAGATTATTATATGAAATTGTGAATTAATACCTATAATTTAATCATCACTCTGATAAAATTTTTCCTCTCTTTAATGCTTAGCAATGTAACATCATGCGGCTCATTCTACTTTTGAATGATCAATTGTTAGTATTCCACCTTGTTAAAAACTGTTCCTATGTAGCGACTGAAGATAGTCTGTTAGTTTCAGACTGAAATATTTGGCAAATATTAAAATATTCTCGTGTTAACATGTCTATAATTCCTTTCAGTGCATAATGTGAAACCATCACTGCGCTAATCGAAAACTTGAAGAGTAGCTTGAAAACGTATAGATATTTTCGCTTAGCGTTCCTAGACTATCTAACCCAGAGCTTCACAAACTGTGTGTCGCCACACGTTAGTGTGTTGGCTGCAGTGTGAAGGTGTGTCACGCGAACATAAAGCGTTAAACAGAATAATCGTTGAAAATTTCTACAGTGGAATCCATTTCGCAAAGTACCAGTATGATTTTAGTTAGCGCCGTTAAAGAAGATATTTGGTCAACCGCTCAGAACCCCCTCCCTGAGTCTACCGACTTGCATGCAACCATCACTTTGATATTTGATCTTATCAAATATCAAAAGGAGTTGCTTGTTATAGTAATAATGGGATCAGTTTTAAAAGGATTAATTTATAGTAAGTGATTAATCACTTACTATAAATAGTGAATTTTTATTAACCCGGTATCAGATGAACAGGAAGAGATTTTTAAATAAACCTTCTAAAAGTTATACAAAATATAATTGTAAAAGCATATGCTTAAACTACATCTGATCTGGCCACGTGACCCATGAGAGGCACATCAGACTGAATTACTGTGCCGCAAAATTATGTTTGTTTAAAAAGTGTGTCACCAACATGAAAAGTTTGGAAAGCACTGATCTAACCCATAGTCCACTTGCAGTACAGTAAACCTTTCAGAGGCATGAGTCACATTAAAAAATAATCAATAAATAAATGAAAATTACAAACCAGCCTCAGTGCAATTGTCTACAAAATCAAAATCCAGGTAACAGTGCAGTGATAACATCTTAGAATAGCCCTTCAGTCTGGAAGACCAGTACACATTTGTATGTCTTAAACCGACACCCCCCAAAAAAATACAATTAAATCTTTTCAATTGGCAGTGGAAATAGAGAAAAATAATACCCTACTTGTCCTGCATGTCAATATTATAAACAAGACATTGAATGTGAGTAATAAACTTTTACTCATGAGTAAAAAAACACAGAAGAGAGGAAAGACTAGCTAATACTTCTACTAAAAGTGGTAACAATTCTGATTGTTATCAATTAACAATAATGATGACTACGTTAGAAACTACCCTTTGGAGACTCTGTGTTCTAACCTAGTCATCATCATCAAATTCCTAGTATATACTCTCAAGGAGTGTACAGGATATGATAGTACTACATGAAAAATCTACATCATTACTAACTTCCTATCTACAATTGTCCTGCAAATCAGTCTGTTACCTGTCAAGACTCCAATATTATCAGATCTTATATTTCTGTTTGATAATCTTTCCTCTCCCATTCTGTTTAAGTGACCATACCACCACATATTCTGAATTTCAACAGAAATACAACATCCATATTCAGAATTTCACATTCCAAACATTAAGCATTTTCTTTCGTCCCTCATATTTCGTTTTCCTAAGTGCATTATTTATGCTTATATATATATAGCATGTATTGGCCAGTTTTTCCACCTTCTGATCTAGATAATATGCACTATCATCCTGCATTATCCCCCAAAGATAACGTGAATTACCTGTGAATTCAAATCATATTTTCATGCATTTCAACTCACTACTATCATTCTTCTTAATCTCCTCACACAAATACCATTTGCTATTGAAATGCGACACGTCTGCTCTCTAGTTTTGTGTTCCTTCCATAAATTTCTCGTTTAATGAAGTTAAACATGGCACAGCATTTTAAAATGCTGTGCATGTGGATACATTTCACACACTGCATCAAACAAAATCATTTTCACTATATAATTTAAGGAAATTACAACGTACTAGGATATACATTAAAATAAATTTTAATATATTTCAATATTTCGGCAACGTCACGTTGCCATTTTCAAGAACTTAAGTACAAGACACGTGCACGCAGGCACAACAAAACAGTACATGAGGAAGAAGTAGGAAGCTATTATTTCTCCTAAAGTCCTGATTATGCCCTCTAGCGGACAATGGTATTCTTGGACGATTGGGCTGAAGGTCTTCTGATGTAGGTTTCCCAAATTTGAGGAAGTCTCATGCAGCCAAATTTGTTGAGGTTTGGATCGTTTCTTAGGGCTGAGAACTTTGGCTGCATGAGACTTCCTCAAATTTGGGAAACCTACATCAGAAGACCTTCAGCCCAATCGCCCAAGAATACCAACATTCAAGAGGGCACAATCAGGACTTTAGGATAAATAATAGCTTCCTACTTCTTCCTCACTTACTGTTTTGTTGTGCCTGTGTGCACGTGTCTTGTACTTAAGTTCTTGAAAATGGCAACGTGACTTTGCCAAAATATTGAAATATATTAAAATTTATTTTAATGTATATCCTAGTACGTTGTAATTTCCTTAAATTATATAGCGAAAATGCATAACCAACGTCTAAGCCTTTCCACGAGAAACAAAATCATGTACATTGAATTGCTCACCATTGTTTCATTCATCATGCCATGATGTATAATACAGCTTATCATAATAATAATAAAAAATTAATTAAAGCTTTGAAACCCACACAATCCTTACAATTAAACAGATCCCATAATTACAATAATGCAGAAAGAATGAGCTAATTATCATTAAATACTTCCAAAACAAACTTGCCTTTCAGGCACCAAAAATTACCACATCATGCCATCTTACCTTTTCTCCATCTAACCACATACAGGGTGTCAAGCACTAATTGCAAACAAACTAACAGCTATTAGATAAAATATATGGAGAAAAGAAGATAAGACATATATAGTTATGAACCAATATGAACAAAGTATGAGGTAGGTTCCAAAAGTTTACGGCCTCACTAAAAGTGTTTCTGGCCACACTTTTAAAATGGCATACAAAATTTGTGTCATTTTAAAACACTGTGCCATGACAGGTAGCACCATCTATGGGGATGGTGCTATCTGTTATGTTTTCTTTCCATCACCTCTAAAAGCTAGTCAGGCCATAACTTATTGAATCACCCTTGTAGATTAGCAGATCGTGTGCTCAATACCTACATACAGTTAGATGGAGAAAAACTGCTCTAAAAAGACTTTGCTTCAGAAATGAAGGTTATTCTGCCTATGCTTTAAAGAACACTTCAACCTAAAATGTGTTGGCTGGACGATAAATTACTTTTTGGAGGCAAAGACTGGACGAGAAAGTAATTTATCGTCCGGCCAACGCACTACTCTCAGGAAATTATGGAAAGAAAAAAGTATCATCATCACCAGAGCAGATAAGGGTAATGCCACGGAATACAATCGAATGGAGATTTTCCTCCAAGATCGATCTACCTACATCCCACTAGAACACGACCCCACAAAAACACAAGTCAAAAAATTAAAAAATTTACTTAAAAAAGTGCCTTCCTAGCCTCTGGACATTACAAAAAACCCAAACTTTTCTGTCCCCCCCCCCCCAAATATACAGTTTGCCAAAAATCCACAAACCCAATTCCCCACTAAGACCTATAGTAGATGCCACTAATGCACCTTGCTACAAATTGTCAAAACAGCTGGCCAACTCTCTGACCCTCACCTCACTGGACTTTCCACATCCTATATAAAAAACTCTACCCATTTTAAAACCCTAAGAGAAAATCTAACCTTAAATAACACAGATATATTGGTAAGATTTGACATCTCCTCACTATTTACCAATATTCCCTTAATTGATACCTTAATAACACTCTTAGAAAACGTTTTTCCTTCTGACATCTTAGATCTCTTTTCCTTTGCCATCAATTTTGGTTATTTTTCTTGGAAGAACAAAATCTACAAGCAGATAGAGGGGAACTGCCATGCCCCCCCCCTCACCCCTCTTGCCAATTTTTATATGGAAAATTTTGAAAAACGGGCCATAGACTCAGCCCCTCTCAAACCTTCTATCTGGTACAGCCTACATCCAAGAATCCAGTTTATGATGAAAAAGGAAAAGAACAATTGTTTACACTTCCTAGACACCTTAGTTACATACCTTCCTAACTGTACACGTTCTTTCACTGTATATAGAAAACCTACACACACAGGCAGATACATCCACAAACTCTCCCACCACCCTACTCAACAATATGGCATTATTAAAACTCTAACCAAGAGAGCCCACAATCTTTGTTCCAGTGGAACCCACCCTTACAACTGAGCTTGACCATATACACAACACTTTCTTCTCCAATGGCTACACCAATCACAGTATTAAAAAAATAATCAGTTCCTTCCCATTCCCCGGTCTTCTCTTCAGAAAGAGTTTGGAAATGCCATCACCATACCCTACATCCATGGCATATCAGAAAAAATAGTCACGATTTTAAAAAAGTACAACCTATACACAGCATTTAAGCCCCACCAAAAACTTGCTACCCTTATCCGTTCTACAAATGATCAGCTCCCTCCTCTCTCTCAGTGCCTGGAGTTTATGAAGTACCCTGTTCCTGTAAGCTGGAGTACTTTGGACAGACAGGCAGATCAGCAACCATCCGCCTGGAGGAACACAAGTCATACATCTGCAACTACGATTATATGGTCAGTCAGGCCTGGCTGACCATGTCTTGAACACAACCCACAGGATCTCATGGAAAAAAAACCACCATGCTCCACCACAGCAAATTCAAAAAAGAGAGACTATTTTTAGAATCAGCAGCAACTCTCAGAAATCAACCAAATCTTAATAAATATGGTTGCATTAACCTTCCTAAGATTTGGGGAACACTTATCATCAGAGATCCCACCTTACATTCCAGGCCACCTACAACCATTAGAGGGCGCTCCACCTAGATAGGACTTTACAGTTACCCACGTGGTTGGGCTTAGTATTGTGTAGTATTTGTGTATATGTTACATTGGTTTTTTGTAATCCCTGAAGATGTCTCAGTGACTGAGAAGAAATATAGAAAGTATTAAATTCTGTTTTAATCCTTTCTGAGTGCTGTATACAATCCATTAAGCCTCCAACAAGATGTCCTCACATCTTGTTGGAGGCTTAATGGATTTTCCCATTTTCCCAAATAACATCTGACTATTACTTCCCTCTAAATTGCCTCAAAAACGTTTCTTTCTACGTCTTATTAAGTATACATAATCAAAACGACTTCCAAGTAGAGTTTACAAAATGTGTGCATTGTGTAAATGCACCATCCTGCTGCAAATGTGCTACATCATACTGTTTTCTTGTTTGATAATGTTTGCGCTATGCAGATTTATATTACAATATTACAATATCAGATTTATATTACTAATATTATAATATCATATCTCTTAAATAGGGGTGCCAAAGGGTTAAAGCTGTATAACTGAGAGGAGACTTCCACACAGCCTTTAAAGGAATGTGGAGAACCTACCAGGGCTTCTGATCTAATGTCCAATCCTCACCTCATGGTGCACCTTGTTAGGTATCTACCTGGATACTGAATGAACGAGTATGGGCTGGCAATTTGGGATTTATAAATATATCAAGCAATACTTAGTCTTTATTTGAGTTGTAAGTCAGCAGAATTGAAGGAAGTACAGGAAGATGGTTTAACGTTAAATCTGGTGTCAGACAAGGATGTACATTATCCCCTCTGTTATTCATTATCTATATGGATCACATTATGAAGAAAAAGTGGTATTAAACCTGATATCAAAATTGGAGATGTTAATGTCAGCTCTTTGCTTTATGCAGATGATGTTATACTTCTAAATAAATCTGCTACAAGTCTGCAAGATTCCCTTACTAAACTGAATAACTGTTGTAATAGATATGGCATGAAAGTCAGCAATAACAAGACAAAGACAATGAAAATAGGCAGAAGCACTGAAAATATCAACTGCATTGTGAATGGAGAACCTATAGAATAAGTAAAACATTTCAGCTACTTAGGCATGATTTTTAGTGAAGATGGTAAATTAAATATGGAAATAGATAACAGGTGTGGGTGCTTAAGGGTCAAAGCTGTATAACTGAGAGGAGACCTCCACATAGCCTTTAAAGGAATGCGGAGAACCGACCAGAGCTTCTGACCTAATGTCCAATCCTCACCTTCTCGTGGTGCACCCTGTTGGGTATCTACTTTGATAGTGAACGAACGAGGATGGGCTCGCAATTTGGGATTTAGCCGACCAAATTGTATTCTTATTGGTTAAACCAAAATAAAAAATGATGGTACAACATGACAAAATTTCATGCCGGCTGGGGCGTTGCCCGGTTAAACAAGGCCCCCATTGTTTTCGCCAGGGAACCAGGGCGAACAGCGAAAAGTCAGCTACTGGAACAAATCTGAAAACAAACCCCAACTCAACATCGCCAGAGTTAAAGATCGGTACTATCAACGTAAGAAGCCTGAATGGCAAAGAAATGGAGCTAGCTGAGGAATTAGATAAGTACCAGATCGACATAATAGGGGTGACTGAAACAAAAAAGACCAAAACTGGTGAGATCTTTCTGAGCAATAAATACAAAATGTTATATTCAGGCAATAACAATCAAGGAAAAGAAGGAGTAGCCATAGTATTCAACACAAAATACGAGGCTAATCTTCTTGAATGGCAGTCAGTCTCAAGTAGAGTAATGTGGGCAAATATGAGAATGGGGAACTGGACAATGAGACTTATTTGTGCCCATGGTCCCACAGAAGGTTCTACTAAGGTAGAAGTGGAGGAATTTTTTGAGGCTTTAGAAAAAGCAACTGACACAATGAAAAAGGAAAAGTTGGTCCTTGTTGGGGATCTAAATAGTAGAGTAGGAAATGATTGTGAGACATACAAAAATATTTTGGGAAAATTTGGAGAAAAGAGCAAAGCTAATAATAATGGCAAATATCTGTTGGATTTCTGCTCAGGACATGGACTGGTTATTACTAACACCATGTTCCAACATAAAAATGTGCACAAATTCACATGGAGAGAAGAGGCAAGGAATAAGAAAAGTCTCATTGACTATGTTATTGTTGATAGTGATGTTTTCTCCCTGGTGCAGGACACCAGAGTGTACAGAGGATTTGAAATTGGAAGTGATCACTATTTAGTCTTGAGCAGGATAAAATTGAATTTCATATTGAAAAGAATAACTTGTAAGAAAGTTTTAAAGCGAATAAAAGTTGAGCAGCTCTCAGATGTAAACTGTAGACTAAAATACAGAAATATTATTGAAAAGAAAATGAAAGAGTTTGAGAACAGGAATCAAACCTTGGAGATTCAGTGGCAAACTCTGAAGGAAACATTGATTGATTCTGCCAGAGAGGCATGTGGTGAGGTTGTGTGCAAAGATAAAAAAATCAGAACTCCCTGGTGGACACAGGAAGTTAAAGAGGCAGTGAAGGAAAAGAAGAAAGCATATCAAAAGTTCCTGGCAAATAAGTCAGCTTTTACTCTTACAGAATACAGAGACAAATGTAAGAAAGCTAAACAGTGTGTAAAACTAGCTAAACAAAAGTCATGGGAGGACTTTGGCAAGAATATAGAAAATAAATATCAAGAAGGTGGCAAAATATTCTGGAGGTTGTTGAAGAAGCTTAGGAATAGAGGAAAGAATGCTGTAAAAGGAATTAGAGATGATAAAGGTGAAATGAAAACAGGAGAAAAAGATATCCTTGAAGTATGGAGTAATTACTTTGAAGAACTGCTAAATGAAACAAGCAGTGATGACAGCACAGTGATAAAAAACACTGACCAGGCATGCAGTCAGGAATACATATCCATACTTGAAGTAGAAAAAGCCATCAAAGGCTTGAAATGTGGAAAGGCAGCAGGAGTAGATGATATTTGACCAGAAATGCTGAAGTATGGTGGTATAAGAGTCTTACAGTGGCTGCACTGCATAGTTCAGAAAGCCTGGACAGAGGGACGAATTCCCGATGATTGGAGTAGAGCTCTCATAGTACCCATATATAAAAAGGGAAATAAAACTGAATGTGAGAATTACAGAGGTATTTCCCTACTGAGTGTTCCTGGCAAGATCTATGCAAGTATACTTGAGAAACGGTTGAGAAGAATTGTGGAAGAAAAGCTTGGTGAAGAACAAGCTGGATTCAGGCCAAATAGAGGCTGTCAGGATCAGATCTTCACTTTACGACAAATGGTCGAGAAAGCATGGGAATATAACAAAGATCTGTATTTAAGTTTTGTCGATTTGGAAAAGGCATATAACAAGGTGCCAAGAGAGAAGCTATTCAATACGCTGCAGTTATATGGTGTCAATGGGGCTTTATATCAAGCAATACTTAGTCTTTATTTGAGTTGTGAGTCAGCAGTTAGAATTGAAGGAAGTACAGGAAGATGGTTTAATGTTAAATCTGGTGTGAGACAAGGATGTACATTATCCCCTCTGTTATTCATTATCTATATGGATCACATTATGAAGGAATGTGGTATTAAACCTGATATCAAAATTGGAGATGTTAATGTCAGCTCTTTGCTTTATGCGGATGATGTTATACTTCTAAATAAATCCGCTACAAGTCTGCAAGATTCTCTGACTAAATTGAATAGCTGTTGTAATAGATATGGTATGAAGGTCAGCAATAAAAAGACAAAGACAATGAAAATAGGCAGAATCATTGAAAATGTCAACTATGTTGTGAATGGAGAACCTGTGGAACAAGTAAAACATTTCAGCTTAGGCACAATTTTTACTGAAGATGGTAAACTAAATATAGAAATAGACAACAGAATCAGCAAAGCTGGTATCGTGGGAAGTCAATTGAATAAATTCATATGGAATAAGAAAGAAATTAGTCGGAACACTAAATTAGCTGTATACAAGACTGTGTTCAAACCAATTTTAACTTATGGATCTGAGAGCTGGGTCAGAAGTAAAACACTTGACCAAAGACTAGAGACCGCAGATATGAGAGTCCTGAGAAAGATTAGAGGCGTGAACAGATGGCATCAATGGCAATATCATATTAAAAATGAGGATATTAGGAAAGAACTTGACATTGTCAGCATCCAGGAATGCGTTAGCAGAGCTAATCTCAGATAGTATGGTCACTTAAATAGAATGGGAGAGGAAAGATTAGCAAAACAAGTGTTCTCTGCCAGGTTGGCAGGAAAACGACCCAGAGGAAGACCAAGATATAGGTGGATTGATATGGTACAAAGTGCCTTAGACGATAGAAATATAAGATCTGATAATGTTGGAGTCTTGACAAGTAACAGACTGATTTGGAGGAAAATTGTAGATAGGAAGTTAGTAATGATGTAATTTTTTCATGTAGTACTGTCATATCCTGTACACCCCTTGAGGGTACATGGCAGGAATTTGATGATGATGATGATGAATAGATAACAGAATCAACAAAAGCTGGTATGGCAGGAAGTCAAATGAATAAGTTTATATGGAATAAGAGAGAAATTAGTCAAAGCACTAAATTAGCTGTATAAAAGACAGTGTTCAAACCAATTTTAACTTATGGATCTGAGAGCTGGGTCAGCAGTAAAACACTTGACCAAAGACTAGAGGCAGCAGATATGAGAGTCCTGAGAAAGATTACAGGCATGAACAGATGGCATCAATGGCAATATCACATTAAAAACGAGGATATTAGGAAAGACCTTGACATTGTTAGCATCCAGGAATGTGTTAGCAGAGCTAATCTAAGGCTCTATCTCCTATATCTTGGTCTTCCTCTGGGAAGACCAAGATATAGGTAGATTGATATGGTAAAAAGTGCCTTAGAAGATAGAAATATAGGATCTAATAATGTTGGAGCCTTGACAGGTAACAGATTGATTTGGAGGAAAATTGTAGATAGGAAGTTAATAATAATGTAAATTTTTCATGTAGTACTATCATATCCTGTTTTTTCCTTATTGTGTGCAACTATACACAATGCATATCTATTTTATATAATGTCAGATAGCAGTATTTCTCATCATGTTATAGTATAACTTAAATTGTTCTCTAGTATTATAATAGCATATCTCTTAAATATCAACAAAAAAAAATTCCCTCTTTTATTCCAATCTCACCCTTTTTTTGTGAATATTGCAACTGCATATGTGCCAGGATGGCAGGAAAAAGACCCAGAGAAAGACCAAGATCTAAGTGGTTTGATGTAGTAAATAGTGCCTTAGAAGACAGAAGCATAAGATCTAATAATATTGGAGTCTTGACAGATAGATTAATTTGGAGGAAAATTGTTGACAAGAAGTTAGCAATGATTTAACTTTTTCATATAGTACAATCATGATGTCCTGTACACCAACTGAGGGTACATGTCAGGAATTTGATGATGCATATGTACACATATAGCATTGGCATAAGAGTAATTCTTTCACAGAATCTAGGTGCCACACCTAGCACAGTATATGTAAAAGTTTCTGAACTCTGAGAAGATTTGTTAGGTTAATTAAAAAATCATTTCTTGCTGAGAGAAAATAAATTGGGGCATATGGCAACCAGATAATCTACTTACTTGCAGCCTCTTGTGTGTACGAACGATATTATATATATGTAATTATGTGTAATTAATAATCAACTATAACTTTCATTTAAAATTCAAACAATGCATAACTTTCTTTCTAATAATTCATCCCTTGCTTCATTATTTGGGGGAATATTTGGATAAATTAGCTATATACAAGACAGTGTTCAAACCAGTTTTAACTTATGGATCTGAGAGCTGGGTCAGAAGTAAAACACTTGACCAAAGACTAATGACTACAGATATGAGAGTCCTGAGAAAGATTAGGGGCATGCATTATATGGCATCAATGGCAATATCAATAACAAGGATATTAGGAAAGAACTTGACATTGTCAGCATCCAGGAATGCATTAGCAGAGCTAATCTCAGGTGGTATGGTCACTTAAACAGAATGGGAGAGGAAAGATTAGCAAAACAAGTATTCTCTGCCTGGTTGGCAGGAAAACAATCCAGAGGAAGACCAAGATGTAGGTTGATTGATACGGTACAAAGTGCCTTAGACGATAGAAATATAAGATCTGATAATGTTGGAGTCTTGACAAGTAACAGACTGATTTGGAGGAAAATTGCAGATAGGAAGTTAGTAATGATGTAAATTTTTCATGTAGTACTATCATATCCTGTACACCCCTTGAGGGTACTTGGCAGGAATTTGATGATGATGATGATATTTGGATATGTTTCCAAAAAGTGAAACTTACTGCTAGTATCAAAAGCAATATTAATACATTCCTTAACTCTTTCCTATCACATATATCACTAGTGTGTTGGATCCAAAACCACTTTCCATGATGAGAATTATTAAAAACAGACAGTAGTCCAAATGCTAAAAGAATGATTATTTTCACTTCAACATGGGATTATGGGAGAAAGGAGAGGAAGACCACTACTACAGAAATTTCGTAGTGACAATGTAATGATAAACATATAGAAACATATACAGTGATATAAATATGTAGAAGGGAAATTATTATACCTGATAATTTTCTAAATTTTCCAGGCTGTTTAAATGCAACTGCTCTAGGTCTGTCTAAATACTGAGCATATATGTGATCACTATTTGGGGGAACTATAGCATCAGGAAGAAGACCTTCTGGAGATGGATGAAATCTTTCCTTACACCACAATTTTATTCTTGATAATTTAAACCATGGAAATGTCTTCTCAACTTGCTAGAATATTAACATATTTTAATTTTAAAAAAAAATATATTATTTTATCTAAAAAAAAAAAAACTAGATTTCTGACATTTCATCTATTTTTTATATTTCTAACAGAATATTTAAATAATGCATTATATGACAAATTCTTTATACCAGCACAGCTAAAACTGTATTTTTAAGTTTTCCAAAGTACTGTATACTACAAAGTATTAAAAAAAAAAAAAATAAATAAATAAAAAATAAATAAAAATAAAATCTAAATTATAATATT
This sequence comes from Typopeltis vanoorti, assembly GCF_054136105.1. Lineage (NCBI taxonomy): Eukaryota > Metazoa > Arthropoda > Arachnida > Uropygi > Thelyphonidae > Typopeltis > Typopeltis vanoorti. Next base: position 69,482,153 of record NC_143571.1, on the reverse strand, counting down.
TGATATACTGCTAATTAATATTACATTTAGAAAGATCGTTTTCAAATGCTTAGTGATTTACACTGTTGATAAAGGAAGGCTCTTATAATCTCTGAAATGTATTTCATGAGAATGGAGACCTCCATAGTATCATCATGTCTAGTTGAGAGACAGGAATTCTGCTGAGGTATAATTAATGAACTGCTTTAGTGAGTTTGAGAGAATATCAGTAGCAATGAAATAGAACAGCTTTAGTTGGGACTGGACTTCTTTGTAGTCTGTCACAGAACACGAAATATTCATAGTTAAAGTAAGCTGTAAATAACACATGGTGAAAGAAAATTCATGTTAACCTTATTATTAATTATCTGAGACCTCCAGTGAGTCAAGGACTCATCGAGGGAGGCTATAAATCACCTAAACTAGCTATCATACCTTCCCTCAAATTCATTCACACTAGCCCTAAGTGCAAATTATTCCACTCACTCACTGCTCTCTGGAAGAAAAACCTAACTCTTATCCCTATCTTGACTGTGAACAAACTTAACTTCCATGCCCCCTGTGTTTTCTCCCCACCTTCCATATAATGAAAATTTTCAGTTGATATCCTATAACACCCATTCAAAAGTTTATAGATCTCTATCATATCACCCCTCTTTCCCCTGTTAAGCAGCATCTGCAATCCACATACTAGCAATCTGTCCTCATAATCTAAATCCCATAATCCAGATATAATCTTTGTGACTCTTCTTTGCATCCTTTCCACAGTTTCTTTATCTCCTTGGAACCTGGGAGACCAAATCTGCACAAAATAATCCAGGTGTGGTCTTATCAAAGTCTTATTTAGAGGCAAAATGACTTCCTAATCGTTACATGTCAAGGTCGATTCAACATCGCAATTAACCTCCGAGTTGTTTTTGCAGCCTCTGCTATGTGACCGTTGAACATAATTACAAAAAGAGGTGGAATCTTCTAAATAAGAACTACAAGATGTTATATTAAGATAACGATAATCAGGGAAAGAAACAGTAGCTACACTTTTCAGCACCAAACATGAAAATAATCTTGAATGGCAGGTAACATCAAGTAGAGTAGAGTAGTGTAGACAAACATCAAAATGAGAAATATATAAGAAAGATTTAAAAAAAAATCAAAGCTGAGAGGCATTTGGAAGTGAACTACATACTAAGTACAGACAGCCCTCGGTTTACGCCTCAGTTCCGTTCCTAAAAAAAAAAAAAACGTAAACCGAATCCAATTTTAACGGGAGGTATGAAGTTATGTTCCATGCAGTCAAAAAATATGCACATGAAGTATGTGTAACATTATTATATTTAAAGCTTTGATAATACATACATATATATTTGTTAAAATAAAATTATTAATAACGAAAACAAAAAATTATATACAAAAAATATGAAACTTCGAAAAGATATTACATATTTCAATGTTAAAGTTCCAGGTTTCAGATCACCTGCATTTTTTTAAAAAAATTATCCAGTGTTAACTGCCTAGATTTTCTTTTTCTTTCTTTAAGGAGTTCAGTGTAAGGTCGAATAGATGCGATTACACTCCTTTTTACTTTCGCACTCCATTCCCAATCGTGGTCCATTTTGCAGAGTTCATCAGTCAATGCCTCTATGCTTGCAAGGATATGCTGTAAATCGGCCATTTTCATATCTCTCAGAGGACCTTCTTCATTTTCTTTCTCCTCCTTTGGATGTTGACTTGATTGTTCAGCTAATTCTTTTAAGTCTTCATTGGAAAGCAATTTATCATGGATTTCTAAGACTTCTCTCACATCTTCAGCTGTAATATCATCCAATCCCACTCTTGTGCAAGCTTAGTAACATCTTCAATAACATTCTCCTCTTGCTCTAATTCCTCGAAGTTGTGCATAAATGCTGGAAGAAGTTTTCGCCATGCTCCTTTTAAACACTTTGTTGACATGACGTTCCAAGCTGCCTTGATGTTGTTAATGCCTTTCAAAATATCGAATGACCGCCAATAGTATTTAATAATTTTTCCTGAAGTGTCCAAGACTCTTACCATTTCCATAAATGTTATACGGAGGTAATAGGCTTTGAAGATTTGATATAATCCCCTGATCCATCGGTTGCAAAAGCGATGTTGTGTTTGGGGGCATGTAAACAACCTTGACATCCAATGGTTTTCTTACTTCAGCAAGTTTTGAGGATGTCCAGGGGCATTATCCAAGAGAAGCAATGCCTTGGCAAATCATTTTCTTTACAAAAGCAAAGCACGGAAGGACAAAAATAATTTGTGTACCAATCTATAAAAACATCTTGTGTAACCCAAGCTTTCTTGTTCCATTTCCAATTTTATTTATTTATTTGTATGGAGTTTCCTCCCTTTTTCTCCCCCGTCCCTATTGGGGCGAGTTGAGCCCTCTCATGGGGGTTAAGTATTTATGGCTGTAGATTCCTATGTATTCACAGGGCCGGTTTGCCTGCTTGCGGAAAAAACCCTACTGCCCAAGACCAGCTAACTTGGCTATGGCTGAGGAAGATCCTTAAATTCCTCACGTCTTTGACGGGAATTGAACCTGGGACACTCCTTCCCCCAGTCATATGGTTGCGACGCGCACAGCCACTAGGCTAACCGCGTGGACTCCATTTCCAACAGACTGGCAGCATGGCTTTTAGACACTTGAAGGTGCATGGTGTCTGTGAATGGTATATCAACATTGGTTTAAGCTTCAAAGTTCCGGAGACAAGGATGACTTCCATGTTCTACACAGTCTTGAAATTCTTTAGGAAAAGCAACCGCTGCCGCAATATCTGCACTTGCCGCCTCACCACATAATTTGACACTGTGGCACTTACTTCGAGACTTAAATCACATGAACCAACCTTTGCTTCCTAAAAATGTTTCTTCGCCTCCATCTGTCTTTTTAAGAATCCTCAAAAATTGTTTTTGCTTTCTCAGTTGTAACAGCCTGCATCAGAGGAATGTTTTTCTGATTCAAGTCATCCACCCATAATGATAATAATGTTTCCATTTTTTCATGAAGTTTACCCCTGCTACAACGTACGTTTTGCATTTAGTGCTGCCGTAGATTGTTGCACAGACTGTTTTATTCTATCTGCATTTTTTCATAATTGTAGTAACAGTCGATGGAGGTAAGCTGATACTTCTACAGACATTGGCATGTGTCTGCCCATCTTCCATTCTTCGAATCAGCTCCATCATCTTTTTAAGTGTGATTGATTTCTGCGCTTTCTTAACACCAAGTTCTGCTAATTTTTCTGCACTTCTATTATCAGACATGGTATGTAATTACGTACTTTATCAATTTAAATACGTATGTACGTAAAAAAAATTAAATAGAACAACTAGGTAGATTCAACATTAAAAATAGGTTTGATACATATACGTCGTAGTAGCTCGGTAAACACTCAAACACTAGAGTGCCTGCTAGCATCGTTTCTCAATCAACCTCACTACAGTAAGAAAGCCAACCGTTATTGTGAATCGTCGTAAATTGAAGCGTAAACCGAGGGCTGCCTGTATACAAATATCATTGGAAAAAATGAAGGATCAAAAGGAAACTGAAAACAATAATATTTTGTGAATATTTTCAGATGGTAGATGGAATTTATCAATGCAAGAGCATCACCCAGCTCACTGGAGACCTGAAGTAGCTTGAAAAGCTTTTTCTTTAAAGGAAGGTTTCTAGAATATATACTTAGACAACTAACAGTATGAATGTAGGCAAACAACATTTCATGGGTAAGATTCACTTAAATGAACATTTATTTCATTTATTTGGGTGTTAAAAACAAAATAATGAATGCATCTATAACTGATTCAATCAATTCTAAACCTTTTGAAAACTTTTAGGCTTCAAGCTTTCTTCAAAATGACTGTAACTAGTTACATGAAATTAATCTCAGAAGTAATCAGGAAAATGATCACTTTAATTCAATAAAATGGTCATTAAAGGCACCAAACTGCATAACAGATGATACTATAATGAAAGTAATTAATTCATAAATTAAAGATACCAAGAAATTATATACTTGGTTTAATTCTTTATCCAAGTGTAAGCAAACAAAGTTTGCACCTGAAATATAATCAGGACAAGGCAACTCATATATAGAAACTAATGACTTCATATCACTTGTCTTGGTATCCCATAATATAAAGCACATATCCTTATGGGTATGTATAATGCTAAGCATTGGGGGATGGGTCACTACCCAGATCGGTCTCGTACCCCTTACATTACTTCAACCTTAGTACCCCTCTGGGTCTGGGAGCCACACCCAGAGGGGTACTAAGGTTGAAGTAATGCAGAAGTCATATTTTCATATACGAGTTGCCAAAGGGTGTCAACTTATTATTAAAATATTCTGGATTAGAGATGGTTGTTGGAAGTTTTTCCACTTGGTTATACTATAAATTGTCTGTGTGGTTAGCCTAGTGTTTATGCACTTCGCAACCATATGCCAAGGGAAGGAGTGTCCTAGGTTCGATTCCTGTCAAGGACATGAGGAGCTAAAGGATCTTCCTCAGCCATAACAACGGGAAACCACCTTGCTCATAATCATTTCCCTACATGGTGTCATATATAGATACCCCCAAACTGCCATAAGGATAAATACTATCAATCAAAAATACTATAAATTAAAGATACCAAGAAATTATATACTTGGTTTAATCCTTTATCCAAGCATTACTTCAATCTTAGTATCACCTCTGGGCCTGGCTCCCAATGACGAGACCTCAATAAAGGTCGAAACTTGTCTGGGTAGTGACCCATCCCACAATGCAAAGCATTATGGGATGGGTCACTGTCCATCCCATAATTATACATACCCATAGGGATATGTGAATTGCATTATAGGATACTAAGGCAAGTGATGTGAAGTCATTAGCTTCTATATAACAGTTGCCCTGTCCTGATTATATTTAAGGTGCAAACTTTGTTTGCTTACACTTGGATAAAGGATTAAACCAAGTATATAATTTCTTGGTATCTTTAATTTATAGTATAAACAAGTGAAAAAACTTCCAACAACTATCTCTAATCCAAGTGGAAAATATTCCAACAACTATCTCTAATCCAAGTGGAAAAAATTCCAACAACTATCTCTAATCCAAGTGGAATAAATTCCAACAATAATTAATTCATAAATTAACTAATGTTTTTATTTTTAGAGGTACCTGTGGCATAGTATAATGTATCCCTTACATTCCAGGAATCTCAGAACCTATAGGTACAATTTTAAAAAATTACCAATTGATTCCCACATATGTTCTTATCAACAAAATTTCCTCTTTACTGCCTTCTACAAAAGATAAACTGTCATCTCTATCTTTGGCTGGCGTCATAAGGCCAAATACCATGTGAATGCAGTGTTTCTTATTTTGGACAAACCAGCCGTTCTGTGGAAAAAAGAATTAAAGAACATCAATATTATATTGAATACAACAAACCCCCGAAGTCTGGTCTAGCACAACACAATATTAACACTACTCATAATATCCAGTGGGATAAAGCTATTCTCCTCCACAGATGCAGGTTCAAATATGAACACCTTTTTAAAGAAAGTTGTGAAGCTATTTTACACCGACTGAATTTAAATCAAAATGATTGTCTGTCTGTCTCTCTCTCTCTCTCGAAGATCTGGGAGAATTTTATTTTAAGTAATCAATTTAAAAAAACCCAATTATCTTAAATATAATTAGTTATAATTTTCTATCATTTCCTAGCATGCAACAACAATTGTATTTTAATAGATGATCCACCGAATGTTTGTTACTTGTATTCCATTCCTATAACTGAAGATGTACTATTAGTTTTAGTATGAAATATCTGTACCTTATTAATTAAAAAGTTATTACTGTGTTCATACGTGTTTCTTTTAATAATAATAATAAATTAACTAACACTGAACCCAAATTAATTAAGTTAAAATTACTATACAGTATCAATACCTAGTCTCAATACTAATCCAGATTGTGAAGTTTGATGTACTAAATGTGGGTAAATTTGATGTTTATCAGTAAAATCGCTATTTAACAGCCAGTGCATTCAAAATAAGAAAGGCTGCTTTTTTTTTTTTTTTTTTTTTAAATAACTAAACTTTCTTAATTAAAAATTTTTAATTAAGAAAGGCTGTAATTGCCTGGTACTTAATACACCCAGACAAAGATGGAAGTTTTGATTTTGGTGGAAGGCAGAAATTGGATATCTGAAATATTTGAAGGTGGTAGAGAATTGGCACTTTCTTAAAGTCTACTTTTTCCCTTTGCACAAATTATCATCTTGAACACCTAAAAGATCATCTATTTTTGACTATTCAGTCATCTCTTTGGTTTGACTCTGATGACATTTTCATCATCTGGTTCCATTCAGAAAACAACAAGGCAATTTTCCTTCAAAATATTGATAGTTACCATCTATGAATAAATTTTATCATGGGAAAACATAATGAGTTACATTTAGATATTCTTAATAATCAAAGCAACAAACAGCACCCAAAACTTACCAGTATAAAATAAGTAAGCCTATATCCATAGACATATACCTGCGAAGTATTTGGCATATCATCCATCACAGAAATATGGTGTCATAATCAAGTCCATGCTGCAACAAAATGGGGATACACCATCCCAACCCACTGTTGCAAATGAGAGAAGAGTGTTACAGGTATACCTGAATTCAGTTTCCCAGGAGTATGTCATTAGAACAAACATCCCCAGCTCTGTGTTTTGAGGAAGCCATACTATTGAGATGGATGGATGGTGGTGATTGTATGGGTAAGTATTTTACAGCATGTGTGGATAGTAAAGTATATTTTTAGATGTCAGTTGTTTACATATACAATGAATGTATCTAATGTGTCTGGGACATAAGGCCAAAATTGAAAAACATCATTTACATAATATAGCCAAATTGACAGTATATGGTATATAGCAAAACTAGTGGTCATGTAATAGCAGTAGTAATAATAATAATAATATATATAGCTGTGTTGAGCAACTGGTTTTTCAGAATTTCATATAGTAACTGGCTGCTACTGGTGGGGGTGGGGTGGGGAGAAAGCAGTTTCATTTAGCTATTTGTATACTTTTTCCTTCCATGTAAAAAGTGTACAAACAGCTAAATGAAACTGCTTTCATTTAGCTGTTTATAATTTAAACA